>NW_027063996.1:0-28988 GCF_032884065.1 Artemia franciscana
AAACTCAAACTTTTGACATAGGAAAAGAGCCTTTAATCACATTCTTTACCATTTGCAATCATAAATAGTCTAATATCTTCATTTTTTCAACATACGTAGCTATTACCCTCGAAAACTAAAACTTTGACATAGGAAAAGAGCCTTTAATCACATTCTTTACCATTTGCAATTATAAAATAGTCTAATATCTTCATTTTTTCAACCTAGGTAGATATTACCCTCGAAAACTAAAACTTTTGACATAGGAAAAGAGCCTTCAATCACATTCTTTACCATGTGCAATCATAAAATTGTCTAATATCTTCATTTTTTCAACATACTTAGCAATTACCCTCAAAAATCAAAACTTTTGAAATAGGAAAAGAGCCTTTAATCACATTCTTTACCACTTGCAATCATAAAATAGTCTAATATCTTCATTTTTTCAACATACGTAGCTATTACCCTCGAAAACTAAAACTTTTGAAATAGGAAAAGAGCCTTTAATCACATTCTTTACCATTTGCAATCATAAAATAGTCTAATATCTTCATTTTTTCAACATACGTAGCTATTACCCTCGAAAACTAAAACTTTTGACATAGGAAAAGAGCCTTTAATCACATTCTTTACCATTTCCGGTCATAAAATAGTCTAATATCCTCATTTTTTCAACATACGTAGCTATTACCCTTGAAAACTAAAACTTTTGAAATAGGAAAAGAGCCTTTAATCACATTCTTTACCATTTGCAATCATAAAATAGTCTAATATCTTCATTTTTTCAACATACGTAGCTATTACCCTCGAAAACTAAAACTTTTGACATAGAAAAAGAGCCTTTAATCACATTCTTTACCAATTGCAATCATAAAATAGTCTAATATCTTCATTTTTTCAACATACGTAGCTATTACCCTCAAAAACTAAAACTTTTGACATAGGAAAAGAGCCTTTAATCACATTCTTTACCATTTGCAATCATAAAATAGTCTAATATCTTCGTTTTCAACATACGTATTTATTACCCTCGAAAACTAAAACTTTTGACATAGGAAAAGAGCCTTTAATCACATTCTTTACCATGTGCAATCATAAAATAGTCTAATATCTTCATTTTTTCAACATACGTAGGTATTACCCTCGAAAACTAAAACTTTTGACATAGGAAAAGAGCCTTTAATCACATTCTTTACCATTTGCAATTATAAAATAGTCTAATATCTTCATTTTTTCAACATACGTAGCTACTACCCTCGAAAACTAAAACTTTTGACATTGGAAAAGAGCCTTTAATCACATTCTTTACCATTTGCAATCATAAAATAGTCTAATATCTTCATTTTTTCAACATACGTCGCTATTACCCTCGAAAACTAAAACTTTTGACATAGGAAAAGAGCCTTTAATCACATTCTTTACCATGCGCAATCATAAAATTGTCTAATATCTTAATTTTTTCAACATACGTATTTATTACCCTCGAAAATTAAAACTTTTGACATAGGTAAAGAGCCTTTAATCACATTCTTCACCATGTGCAATCATAAATTAGTCTAATATCTTCATTTTTTCAACAAACGTAGCTATTACCCTCGAAAACTAAAACTTTTGAAATAGGAAAAGAGCCTTTAATCACATTCTTTACCATTTGCAATCATAAAATAGTCTAATATCTTCATTTTTTCAACATACGTAGCTATTACCCTCGAAAACTAAAACTTTTGAAATAGGATAAGAGCCTTTAATCACATTCTTTACCATGTGCAATCATAAAATAGTCTAATATCTTCATTTTTCCAACATACGTAGCTATTACCCTCGAATACTAAAACTTTTGACATAGGAAAAGAGCCTTTAATCACATTCTTTACCATTTGCAATCATAGAAGAGTCTAATGTCTTCATTTTTTCAACATACGTAGCTATTACCCTCGAAACCTGAAACTTTTGGCATAGGAAAAGAGCCTTTAATCACATTCTTTACCACTTGCAATCATAAAATAGTCTAATATCTTCATTTTTTCAACATACGTAGCTATTACCCTCGAAAACTAAAACTTTTGAAATAGGAAAAGAGCCTTTAATCACATTCTTTACCATTTGCAATCATAAAATAGTCTAATATCTTCATTTTTTCAACATACGTAGCTATTACCCTCGAAAACTAAAACTTTTGACATTGGAAAAGAGCCTTTAATATCTTCATTTTTTCAACATACGTAGCTATTACCTTCGGAAACTAAAACTTTTGACATAGGAAAAGAGCCTTTAATCACATTCTTTACCATTTCCGCTCATAAAATAGTCTAATATCCTCATTTTTTCAACATACGTAGCTATTACCCTCGAAAACTAAAACTTTTGAAATAGGAAAAGACCCTTTAATCACATTCTTTACCATTTGCAATCATAAAATAGTCTAATATCTTCATTTTTTCAACATACGTAGCTATTACCCTCGAAAACTAAAACTTTTGACATAGGAAAAGAGCCTTTAATATCTTCATTTTTTCAACATACGTAGCTATTACCCTCGAAAACTAAACTTTTGAAATAGGAAAAGAGCCTTTAATCACATTCTATACCATTTCCGCTCATAAAATAGTCTAATATCTTCATTTTTTCAACATACGTAGCTATTACCCTCGAAACCTGAAACTTTTGGCATAGGAAAAGAGCCTTTAATCACATTCTTTACCATTTGCAATCATAAAATAGTCTAATATCTTCATTTTTTCAACATACGTAGCTATTACCCTCGAAAACTAAAACTTTTGAAATAAGAAAAGAGCCTTTAATCACATTCTTTACCATTTGCAATCATAAAATAGTCTAATATCTTCATTTTTTCAACATACGTAGCTATTACCCTCGAAAACTAAAACTCTAAAGAGTCTAATATCTTCATTTTTTCAACATACGTAGCTATTACCCTCGAAAACTAAAACTTTTGACATAGGAAAAGAGCCTTTAATATCTTCATTTTTTCAACATACGTATTTATTACCCTCGAAAACTAAAACTTTTGACATAGGAAAAGAGCCTTTAATCACATTCTTTACCATGTGCAATCATAAAATAGTCTAATATCTTAATTTTTTCAACATACGTATTTATTACCCTCGAAAACTAAAACTTTTGACATAGGAGAAGAGCCTTTAATCACATTCTTTACCATGTGCAATCATAAAATAGTCTAATATCTTCATTTTTTCAACATACGTAGCTATTACCCTCGAAAACTAAAGCTTTTGAAATAGGAAAAGAGCCTTTAATCACATTCTTTACCATTTGCAATCATAAAATAGTCTAATATCTTCATTTTTTCAACAAACGTAGCTATTACCCTCGAAAACTAAAACTTTTGAAATAGGAAAAGAGCCTTTAATCACATTCTTTACCATTTGCAATCATAAAATAGTCTAATATCTTCATTTTTTCAACATACGTAGCTATTACCCTCGAAAACTAAAACTTTTGAAATAGGAAAAGAGCCTTTAATCACATTCTTTACCATGTGCAATCATAAAATAGTCTAATATCTTCATTTTTTCAACATACGTAGCTATTACACTCGAGAACTAAAACTTTTGAAATAGGAAAAGAGCCTTTAATCACATTCTTTACCATATGCAATCATAAAATAGTCTAATATCTTCATTTTTTCAACATACGTAGCTATTACCCTCGAAAACTAAAACTTTTGAAATAGGAAAAGAGCCTTTAATCACATTCTTTACCATTTGCAATCATAAAATAGTCTAATATCTTCATTTTTTCAACATACGTAGCTATTACCCTCGAAAACTAAAACTTTTGACATAGGAAAAGAGCCTTTAATCACATTCTTTACCATTTCCGCTCATAAAATAGTCTAATATCTTCATTTTTTCAACATACTTAGCTATTACCCTCGAAAACTAAAACTTTTGAAATAGGAAAAGAGCCTTTAATCACATTCTTTACCAAGTGCAATCATAAAATAGTCTAATATCTTCATTTTTCAACATACGTAGCTATTACCCTCGAAAATTAAAACTTTTGACATGGGAAAAGAGCCTTTAATCACATTCTTTACCATGTGCAATCATAAAATAGTCTAATATCTTCATTTTTTCAACATACGTAGCTATTAACCTCGAAAACTAAAACTTTTGACATAGGAAAAGAGCCTTTAAGCACATTCTTTACCATTTGCAATCATAAAATAGTCTAATATCTTCATTTTTCCAACATACGTAGCTATTACAATCGAAAACTAAAACTTTTGACATAGAAAAAGAGCCTTTAATCACATTCTTTACCATGTGCAATCATAAAATAGTCTAATATCTTCATTTTTTCAACATACGTAGCTATTACCCTCGAAAACTAAAACTTTTGACATAGGAAAAGAGCCTTTAAGCACATTCTTTACCATGTGCAATCATAAAATAGTCTAATATCTTCATTTTTCCAACATACGTAGCTATTACAATCGAAAACTAAAACTTTTGACATAGAAAAAGAGCCTTTAATCACATTCTTTACCATGTGCAATCATAAAATAGTCTAATGTCTTCATTTTTTCAACATACGTAGCTATTACCCTCGAAAACTAAAACTTTTGACATAGGAAAAGAGCCTTTAATCACATTCTTTACCATTTGCAATCATAGAAGAGTCTAATGTCTTCATTTTTTCAACATACGTAGCTATTACCCTCGAAACCTGAAACTTTTGGCATAGGAAAAGAGCCTTTAATAACATTCTTTACCATTTGCAATCATAAAATAGTCTAATATCTTCATTTTTTCAACATACGTAGCTATTACCCTCAAAAACTAAAACTTTTGACATAAGAAAAGAGCCTTTAATCACATTCTTTACCATTTGCAATCATAAAATAGTCTGATATCTTCATTTTTTCAACATACGTAGCTATTACCCTCGAAAACGAAAACTTTTGAAATAGGAAAAGAGCCTTTAATCACATTCTTTACCATTTGCAATCATAAAATAGTCTAATATCTTCATTTTTTCAACTTACGTAGCTATTACCCTCGAAAACTAAAACTTTTGACATAGGAAAAGAGCCTTTAATCACATTCTTTACCATTTGCAATCATAAAATTGTCGAATATCTTCATTTTTTTAACATACGTAGCTATTACCCTCGAAAACTAAAACTTTTGAAATAGGAGAAGAGCCTTTAATCAGATTCTTTACCATGTACAATCATAAAATAGTCTAATATCTTCATTTTTTCAACATACGTAGCTATTACCCTCGAAAACTAAAATTTTTGAAATAGGAGAAGAGCCTTTAATCAGATTCTTTACCATGTACAATCATAAAATAGTCTAATATCTTCATTTTTTCAACATACGTAGCTATTACCCTCGAAAACTAAAACTTTTGAAATAGGAAAAGAGCCTTTAATCACATTCTTTACCATGTGCAATCATAAAATAGTCTAATATCTTCATTTTTTCAACATACGTAGCTATTACCCTCGAAAACTAAAACTTTTGAAATAGGAAAAGAGCCTTTAATCACATTCTTTACCATGTGCAATCATAAAATAGTCTAATATCTTCATTTTTTCAACATACGTAGCTATTACCCTCGAAAACTAAAACTTTTGACATAGAAAAAGAGCCTTTAATTACATTCTTTACCATTTGCAATCATAAAATAGTCTAATATCTTCATTTTTTCAACATACGTATTTATTACCCTCGAAAACTAAAACTTTTGACATAGGAAAAGAGCCTTTAATCACATTCTTTACCATGTGCAATCATAAAATAGTCTAATATCTTAATTTTTTCAACATACGTATTTATTACCCTCGAAGACTAAAACTTTTGACATAGGAGAAGAGCCTTTAATCACATTCTTTACCATGTGCAATCATAAAATAGTCTAATATCTTCATTTTTTCAACATACGTAGCTATTACCCTCGAAAACTAAAACTTTTGAAATAGGAAAAGAGCCTTTAATCACATTCTTTACCATTTGCAATCATAAAATAGTCTAATATCTTCATTTTTTCAACAAACGTAGCTATTACCCTCGAAAACTAAAACTTTTGAAATAGGAAAGGAGCCTTTAATCACATTCTTTACCATTTGCAATCGTAAAATAGTCTAATATCTTCATTTTTTAAACATACGTAGCTATTACCCTCGAAAACTAAAACTTTTGAAATAGGAAAAGAGCCTTTATATCACATTCTTTACCATGTGCAATCATAAAATAGTCTAATATCTTCATTTTTTCAACATACGTAGCTATTACACTCGAGAACTAAAACTTTTGAAACAGGAAAAGAGCCTTTAATCACATTCTTTACCATATGCAATCATAAAATAGTCTAATATCTTCATTTTTTCAACATACGTAGCTATTACCCTCGAAAACTAAAACTTTTGAAATAGGAAAAGAGCCTTTAATCACATTCTTTACCATTTGCAATCATAAAATAGTCTAATATCTTCATTTTTTCAACATACGTAGCTATTACCCTCGAAAACTAAAACTTTTGACATAGGAAAAGAGCCTTTAATCACATTCTTTACCATTTCCGCTCATAAAATAGTCTAATATCTTCATTTTTTCAACATAAGTAGATATTACCCTCGAAAACTAAAACTTTTGAAATAGGAAAAGAGCCTTTAATCACATTCTTTACCAAGTGCAATCATAAAATAGTCTAATATCTTCATTTTTCAACATACGTAGCTATTACCCTCGAAAATTAAAACTTTTGACATGGGAAAAGAGCCTTTAATCACATTCTTTACCATGTGCAATCATAAAATAGTCTAATATCTTCATTTTTTCAACATACGTAGCTATTAACCTCGAAAACTAAAACTTTTGACATAGGAAAAGAGCCTTTAAGCACATTCTTTACCATTTGCAATCATAAAATAGTCTAATATCTTCATTTTTCCAACATACGTAGCTATTACAATCGAAAACTAAAACTTTTGACATAGGAAAAGAGCCTTTAATCACATTCTTTACCATTTGCAATCATAGAAGAGTCTAATGTCTTCATTTTTTCAACATACGTAGCTATTACCCTCGAAACCTGAAACTTTTGGCATAGGAAAAGAGCCTTTAATAACATTCTTTACCATTTGCAATCATAAAATAGTCTAATATCTTCATTTTTTCAACATACGTAGCTATTACCCTCAAAAACTAAAACTTTTGACATAAGAAAAGAGCCTTTAATCACATTCTTTACCATTTGCAATCATAAAATAGTCTGATATCTTCATTTTTTCAACATACGTAGCTATTACCCTCGAAAACGAAAACTTTTGAAATAGGAAAAGAGCCTTTAATCACATTCTTTACCATTTGCAATCATAAAATAGTCTAATATCTTCATTTTTTCAACTTATGTAGCTATTACCCTCGAAAACTAAAACTTTTGACATAGGAAAAGAGCCTTTAATCACATTCTTTACCATTTGCAATCATAAAATTGTCGAATATCTTCATTTTTTTAACATACGTAGCTATTACCCTCGAAAACTAAAACTTTTGAAATAGGAGAAGAGCCTTTAATCAGATTCTTTACCATGTACAATCATAAAATAGTCTAATATCTTCATTTTTTCAACATACGTAGCTATTACCCTCGAAAACTAAAATTTTTGAAATAGGAGAAGAGCCTTTAATCAGATTCTTTACCATGTACAATCATAAAATAGTCTAATATCTTCATTTTTTCAACATACGTAGCTATTACCCTCGAAAACTAAAACTTTTGAAATAGGAAAAAAACCTTTAATCACATTCTTTACCATGTGCAATCATAAAATAGTCTAATATCTTCATTTTTTCAACATACGTAGCTATTACCCTCGAAAACTAAAACATTTGAAATAGGAAAAGGGCCTTTAATCACATTCTTTACCATGTGCAATCATAAAATAGTCTAATATCTTTATTTTTTCAACATACGTAGCTATTACCCTCGAAAAGTAAAACTTTTGACATAGGAAAAGAGCCTTTAATCACATTTTTTACCATTTGCAATCATAAAATAGTCTAATATCTTCATTTTTTCAACATATGTAGCTATTACCCTCGAAAACTAAAACTTTTGACATAGGAAAAGAGCCTTTAATCACATTCTTTACCATTTGCAATCATAAAATAGTCTAATATCTTCATTTTTTCAACATACGTAGCTATTACCCTCGAAAACTAAAACTTTTGACATAGGAAAAGAGCCTTTAAGCACATTCTTTACCATGTGCAATCATAAAATAGTCTAATATCTTCATTTTTCCAACATACGTAGCTATTACCCTCGAAAACTAAAACTTTTGACATAGGAAAAGAGCCTTTAATCACATTCTTTACCATTTGCAATCATAAAATGGTCTAATATCTTCATTTTTTCAACATACGTAGCTATTACCCTCGAAAACTCAAACTTTTTGCATAGGAAAAGAGCCTTTAATAACATTCTTTACCATTTGCAATCATAAAATAGTCTAATATCTTCATTTTTTCAACATACTTAGCTATTACCCTCGAAAACTAAAACTTTTGACATAAGAAAAGAGCCTTTAATCACATTCTTTACCATTTGCAATCATAAAATAGTCTGATATCTTCATTTTTTCAACATACTTAGCTATTACCCTCGAAAACTAAAACTTTTGACATAGGAAAAGAGCCTTTAATCACATTCTTTACCATTTCCGCTCATAATATAGTCTAACATCCTCACTTTTTTCAACATACGTAGCTATTATCCTCGAAAACTAAAACTTTTGAAATAGGAAAAGAGCCTTTAATCACATTCTTTACCAAGTGCAATCATAAAATAGTCTAATATCTTCATTTTTTCAACATACGTAGCTATTACCCTCGAAAACTAAAACTTTTGACATAGAAAAAGAGCCTTTAATCACATTCTTTACCAATTGCAATCATAAAATAGTCTAATATCTTCATTTTTTCAACATACGTAGCTATTACCCTCAAAAACTAAAACTTTTGACATAGGAAAAGAGCCTTTAATCACATACATTACCATTTGCAATCATAAAATAGTCTAATATCTTCATTTTTTCACCATACGTATTTATTACCCTCGAAAACTAAAACTTTTGACATAGGAAAAGAGCCTTTAATCACATTCTTTACCATGTGCAATCATAAAATTGTCTAATATCTTCATTTTTTCAACATACGTAGGTATTACCTTCGAAAACTAAAACTTTTGACATAGGAAAAGAGCCTTTAATCACATTCTTTACCATTTGCAATTATAAAATAGTCTAATATCTTCATTTTTTCAACATATGTAGCTACTACCCTCGAAAAATGAAACTTTTGACATAAGAAAAGAGCCTTTAATCAAATTCTTTACCATTTGCAATCATAAAATAGTCTAATATCTTCATTTTTTCAACATACGTAGCTATTACCCTCGAAAACTACAACTTTTGACATAGGAAAAGAGCCTTTAATCACATTCTTTACCATTTGCAATCATAAAATAGTCTAATATCTTCATTTTTTCAACAAACGTAGCTATTACCCTCGAAAACTAAAACTTTTGAAATAGGAAAAGAGCCTTTAATCACATTCTTTACCATTTGCAATCATATAATCATTAATACAGTAAGACAATTGTTATTCTCTGGCTGGTCATTCAAGGTGTTAGCATCTCGCTAAAGTCAACCGTGCAAAACCTGTTTTTTGCATAAGATTATTGTTGATAGCAAGGAATGATCTAAGGTGATTTTAACTAGATCGTAATTATTGATTTATTTAATGATGGCGAGCGTCAGCAAAAAGGATTTTGAGGACTTTAAAGTTAGCATTAATGCCAAGCTGATGAAACTTGATAAACTTGATATAATTTTGGCAAACCAAAATGAATTGTCACTAAAGTTTGTGAGTTTGAAAGCTGAAATTGAAGTCATAAAATCGGATGGAATAGAACGTGGCAATAGGATTCGTGAACTCGAAAGTCAACTGAATGCTCATAAAGCTTCCTGCGAATTACTTTCGAAAGAACTATTGCTAGTTGACTTAAAAAGCAGGAAAAAAAACCTCATCATTCATGGTCTACGAAACGAAAAGGGTAACCAAACCCTGGAATCTAACGTGAAATCATGGATCAGTGATACTTTGGGAATTTCTAGCCCTATTACAATTGACAATTTGTATAGACTGGGGTCTAAAACAAGCAATAACATTACCACTAGGCGAGGCTCATCGAAAACTGAGACGTTAAAACCAGTTTTTCTTTCCCTTAGCAACGACAAAGATGTGCAATTAATTATGCGTAATGTGGGGAAACTTAAAGGGTCCGGAGCTCGCGTTGTGTCTGATTATCCTCCCAAACTTAACGATATCAGGAACAACCTCCTTGCTAAGGCTAAAGGTCTGCGCGAAGCTGGAAAATGGGAGTCCTCCAGGATCAAACAAAAGGGAGCGGATCTATGGTCAGAAGTAAGTCACCTGAACTCTGATAAGTGGATAAAATACGATGACCAACATGAAGCTTAATAGTTATTATTGAACTCCAGTGAAGGTTATAATGATTATTTAAAATGTCTATTATTCCTTTTAAGTGACAACAGTTGAAAGTTCTTCTTTTTTCTTTTCTTTTTTTTTTTTTTTTTGATGGGGTTTTGTCAAGATAAGTGATGATTTTTGCTGTTAGTATGGGTTATATTTTAATTTGTAGGGAGATATGTATGTGTATGTGTATATGTGGGTATATATATATATGTTTATGTATATGTATATGTATATATATATATATTTGTTTCTTTTTTTTCTTGTCGTCATCATGGTTTGTTTAAAATTTAAATACGATCTAGCCGTAATAATCATGGTCCTTTTTTTGTCTTTTGTTGTCTTCTTTTTCTTTTTCTTTCATTATTTTCGAGTTCTCACTGGTTCAGTTGTTTTTGCTACTTTAAGACTCAGACGGTATGCATTTTGCGAAAGTTTCTGCTAGTTCGGATCATAATTCTGATTTTGCACATTGGATGATAGTTGCATTGGGGATAGACTGAGATACCTTGAATCTAACCCTTTTGATTTTTCCATATTCCAGAGCCATGATAAATTTTCAGGAAATAAGATAAATGACGGTGGGCTAATTAACTTTCCAAATTGTAAATATAAATTACCTTCCGAAGTTTCTGATCTTCCCAGTACCGGTGTTGTGAGAACAGGATTTTTAAATTGTAGGGGTTTTTTTAGTTCACAGGATGATCTTATTGATGTAGTTCATAAATTATCTTATCATGTCGTTGGATTCTGTGAGACTTTTCTTACAGACCTGACTCCTCAGGTTGTTTTTCCTGGATATCAATTTATTTTTAAAAACCGATTGACTAGGCGCCAAGGTGGTTTAGCAGTAATAGTTAAAGAAGTTATCTCTTTTCGACGCATTGCAAATCTGGAAGGTTCTCATGAGGAAATGCTTTTTGAAGTAATGGTGACTGAAATTAGTCTTGGGAAAAAAGATGTTTTTTTTTGCGTAGTATACCGACCGCCTTCTTCTCCAGTCAAATCTTTCCTCTCTAAACTCCATGATTTTTTGCATCAACCCCATTTTCAAAATAAAGATGTAATCCTTTCCGGAGATTTCAATATTGACCTTCTAGAAACTTCAAATGAATCTTCTGTTGAGTTATTGTCTTCTTGCTTTTCTGCGTGTCTGCTTCCTACTTGCCTGATACCTACAAGAATTTCACCTAGTTCTGCTTCTCTTATTGATAATATTTTTACATCTTTACCTATTCAAGCAAATTTTGCAGTTTTAAGTGATATATCGGATCATTTCCTGCTGGTTTCAGATTTAGCTTTTACTTATAAAATACCACAGGTAAGTAAGGAACGTCAAGGACGGTTAATAAATAAAACAACATTAAAGCACCTGAATGAAAGCCTTGGACTATTGGATTGGCAGGAGGTAATATCCACGGAGGATACAGATATGGCAACTGATAATTTTCTAAGAAATTTCAATTGCTGCCTTGATTCTAGTTGCCCATTTGTTACAATTAAAAGTTGCAGAGAAAAATTTCCTATAAGGCCATGGATAACGTCTGGAATTTTGATATCAGTTAAGAAAAAAAATCAGTTATTTAAAAAGCAGTTAAAGAATCCAACTGATTATAATATTAAAAATTTTAGAATTTTCAAAAATAAATTAACCACAATGATACGTTTGTCGAAACAATTGTATTATAAAAAGTCTTTCGAAGAAGCTCAAAATTCTCCTCGCAAAACGTGGTCTTTAATTAATTATTTTATAAAAAAAGAAAGTAAGTCTAATTTTCCTGAAGTTATTAGTTTAGAAGATGGTTCGACTACTAATAAATCGGAGAAAGTGGCTGATATTTTGAATACTCATTTTGCTAAAATAGGAGAGAAAATTGTTTCATCAGTAATGAACCAGTTTGATTCACGTAGTAATAAACATTTTTCTTCATACCTTCCGTCTCCTCAAAGTAATTCAATTTTTCTCGGGCCTATTTCTCATTCTGAAATAACAAAAATAGTGTGTGATCTAAATCCAGGTAATTCAGCGGGAATTGACGGGTCTAGTTCTAAAATTGTTAAAGAAATACTGTCTGCAATAATATTACCATTACAGCATATAATTAATCTTTCATTTAAAACTGGAGTTTTTCCATCTGCTTTTAAAGAAGTGCGGATAGTTCCGCTTCACAAAGGTGACTCTCCTGAAAATCCATCAAATTACCGCCCTATTTCTATTTTGTCAGCATTTTCTAAAATACTTGAGAAGGCAATTTATAAGAGGTTTTATGACTTTCTTAAATCGTCTAATTTCTTCACAAATTTCCAGTTTGGTTTCCGGTCTGGACACAACACTGAACATGCTACCGTTGCTCTCATCCAATATATTCATGAATGCTTAGATAGAGGTGAAATTCCAGCAACAATATATTTAGATTTTAAAAAAGCATTCGATACAATATCCCATTGTATTCTTTTTAGTAAATTGGATAATTGTGGTGTGCGTGGACCGGCGTTGGATCTAGTTAAATCTTATCTTGACATGAGAAAGCAACGATTAGATGGAGGCAATTTTCTCTCTTCACCTGTACATCAGTCTTCGAAGGTTGGGGTACCTCAGGGCTCTGTCCTAGGTCCTCTACTTTTTTTAATTTATATAAATGATTTTCACCGCGCTTTTACATCCCCGTGTCTCAACACACATTTTGCTGATGATACGGCAGTTTCAATTTCTGAAAAGAATGACGAGGAGTTGGAGACAAAACTGAATACTGCATTTTCTAATGTTCTTGATTGGTGTTCTTCAAATTTTATTGCTTTGAATGTATCAAAAACAAATTTCATAATTTACGGCAGAAAGTCAAATATCTGCCCTCGTATTACCCGAGTTACTTCTTCAAAGTATCTATTATCAATATCTCGGGTGAAAATGACAAAGTACCTTGGACTTGTGATTGACGAAAGCTTATCTTTTAAAACACACATTCAAAATCTACGATTAAAGATTTCAAGGTATGTTGGTTTAATGCGAAGGTTAAAGCTTTGTTTGCCCTACTCTGCTTTACGAAGTATTTATTTTGCTCTGATTCAGACTAATATTAATTATTGTTCTCTAGTATATTTATCTACATTTAAAAGCCATATTAAACCAATACAGATTTTACAAAATAAAGCCCTAAGAATCCTTAAACTTTTTATTCCATCACCTATTGAACTTCTAAATAAGTCTTCTACTGCATCTTTATATACTTATCTAGATATACTTCCAGTCACTCAACAATTTGCTTTTGGAGCAATTCTTTTCAAAATCAATTATGACATTAAGAAATTACCGCCATATTACCTCCATCAAAGTTTGTTCTCCCAATCACAAGATTTACATAATTATAACACTCGACAAAAAAAGGATATCTACATTGACAAATATAATACTGAGAGATCTAAATTCGCTCCGTTTTTGTCAATAGCTCGGTGCTGGGATGCTCACAAGGCTCTTATTGATAATTTTTCCTCTATCCATTTAATAAAAAGGAAACTTAAATTTCATTTAGTTCAGAATTATTTTTAATTAATTAAGTATCTTTTTAGTAAGGCAAAGTTTTTGTATGGTTCGTTGCTCTGGGTGATTATGGGCCTCTCAGCTATCTTCCAGTATTAATTTATATTTAATAATATTACTTTCTTAATTTTTTCAACAGTATTGAATGATCCTGAGCTAGCTGCTACTTTCATACTATTGTTGTGTTATTGTATCTTTGCCGTCATGTTTATCTTTGTATTGTAGTGTGTTATTATTTTATTCTTTGTCTAGGCCTAGTTTTTCGAGCTTGTCTCCCCATGGGCCTATGTCATATATATATATATATATACATGTATGTGCGATTATTAAATAAATGAACTTGAACTTGATTACCCTCGAAAACTAAAACTTCTGAAATAGGAAAAGAGCCTTTAATCACATTCTTTACCATGTGCAATCATAAAATAGTCTAATATCTTCATTTTTTCAACATACGTAGCTATTACCCTCGAAAACTAAAACTTTTGAAATAGGAAAAGAGCCTTTAATCACATTCTTTACCATATGCAATCATAAAATAGTCTAATATCTTCATTTTTTCAACATACGTAGCTATTACCCTCGAAAACTAAAACTTTTGAAATATGAAAAGAGCCTTTAATCACATTCTTTACCATTTGCAATCATAAAATAGTCTAATATCGACATTTTTTCAACATACGTAGCTATTACCCTCGAAAACTAAAACTTTTGACATAGGAAAAGAGCCTTTAATCACATTCTTTACCATTTCCGCTCATAAAATAGTCTAATATCTTCATTTTTTCAACATACTTAGCTATTACCCTCGAAAACTAAAACTTTTGAAATAGGAAAAGAGCCTTTAATCACATTCTTTACCAAGTGCAATCATAAAATAGTCTAATATCTTCATTTTTTCAACATACGTAGCTATTACCCTCGAAAACTAAAACTTTTGAAATAGGAAAAGAGCCTTTAATCACATTCTTTACCATTTCCGCTCATAAAATAGTCTAATATCTTCATTTTTTCAACATACTTAGCTATTACCCTCGAAAACTAAAACTTTTGAAATAGGAAAAGAGCCTTTAATCACATTCTTTACCAAGTGCAATCATAAAATAGTCTAATATCTTCATTTTTTCAACATACGTAGCTATTACCCTCGAAAACTAAAACTTTTGAAATAGGAAAAGAGCCTTTAATCACATTCTTTACCATTTGCAATCATAAAATAGTCTAATATCTTCATTTTTTCAACATACGTAGCTATTACCCTCGAAAACTAAAACTTTTGACATAGGAAAAGAGCCTTTAATCACATTCTTTACCATTTGCAATCATAAAATAGTCTAATATCTTCATTTTTTTAACATACATAGCTATTACCCTCGAAAACTAGAACTTTTGAAATAGGAAAAGAGCCTTTAATCACATTCTTTACCATGTGCAATCATAAAATAGTCTAATATCTTCATTTTTTCAACATACGTAGCTATTACCCTCGAAAACTAAAACTTTTGACATAGGAAAAGAGCCTTTAATCACATTCTTTACCATTTGCAATCATAAAATAGTCTAATATCTTCATTTTTTCAATATACGTAGCTATTACCCTCGAAAACTAAAACTTTTGACATAGGAAAAGAGCCTTTAATCACATTCTTTACCATTTGCAATCATAAAATTGTCTAATATCTTCATTTTTTTAACATACGTAGCTATTACCCTCGAAAACTAAAACTTTTGACATAGGAAAAGAGCCTTTAAGCACATTCTTTACCATTTGCAATCATAAAATAGTCTAATATCTTCATTTTTCCAACATACGTAGCTATTACAATCGAAAACTAAAACTTTTGACATAGGAAAAGAGCCTTTAATCACATTCTTTACCATGTGCAATCATAAAATAGTCTAATATCTTCATTTTTTCAACATACGTAGCTATTACCCTCGAAACCTAAAACTTTTGGCATAGGAAAAGAGCCTTTAATAACATTCTTTACCATTTGCAATCATAAAATAGTCTAATATCTTCATTTTTTTCAACATACGTAGCTATTACCCTCGAAAACTAAAACTTTTGACATAAGAAAAGAGCCTTTAATCACATTCTTTACCATTTGCAATCATAAAATAGTCTAATATCTTCATTTTTTCAACATACGTAGCTATTACCCTCGAAATGTAAAACTTTTGACATAGGAAAAGAGCCTTTAATCACATTCTTTACCATGTGCAATCATAAAATAGTCTAATATCTTCATTTTTTCAACATACGTAGCTATTACCATCGAAAACTAAAACTTTTGACATAGGAAAAGAGCCTTTAATCACATTCTTTACAATTTGCAATCATAAAATAGTCTAATATCTTCATTTTTTCAATATACGTAGCTATTACCCTCGAAAACTAATACTTTTGACATAGGAAAAGAGCCTTTAATCACATTCTTTACCATTTGCAATCATAAAATTGTCTAAAATCTTCATTTTTTTAACATACGTAGCTATTACCCTCGAAAACTAAAGCTTTTGACATAGGAAAAGAGCCTTTAAGCACATTCTTTACCATTAATCATAAAATAGTCTAATATCTTCATTTTTCCAACATACGTAGCTATTACCCTCGAAAACTAAAACTTTTGACATAGGAAAAGAGCCTTTAATCACATTCTTTACCATGTGCAATCATAAAATAGTCTAATATCTTCATTTTTCAACAAACGTAGCTATTACCCTCGAAACCTAAAACTTTTGGCATAGGAAAAGAGAATTTAATAACATTCTTTACCATTTGCAATCATAAAATAGTCTAATATCTTCATTTTTTTCAACATACGTAGCTATTACCCTCGAAAACTAAAACTTTTGACATAAGAAAAGAGCCTTTAATCACATTCTTTACCATTTGCAATCATAAAATAGTCTAATATCTTCATTTTTTCAACATACGTAGCTATTACCCTCGAAAACTAAAACTTTTGAAATAGGAAAAGAGCCTTTAATCACATTCTTTACCATGTGCAATCATAAAATAGTCTAATATCTTCATTTTTCAACATACGTAGCTATTACCCTCGAAAACTAAAACTTTTGAAATAGGAAAAGGGCCTTTAATCACATTCTTTACCATGTGCAATCATAAAAAAGTCTAATATCTTCATTTTTTCAACATACGTAGCTATTACCCTCGAAAACTAAAACTTTTGACATAGGAAAAGAGCCTTTAATCACATTCTTTACCATTTGCAATCATAAAATAGTCTAATATCTTCATTTTTTCAACATAGTAGCTATTACCCTCGAAAACTAAAACTTTTGACATAGGAAAAGAGCCTTTAATCACATTCTTTACCATTTGCAATCATAAAATAGTCTAATATCTTCATTTTTTCAACATACGTAGCTATTACCCTCGAAAACTAAAACTTTTGACATAGGAAAAGAGCCTTTAAGCACATTCTTTACCATGTGCAATCATAAAATAGTCTAATATCTTTATTTTTCCAACATACGTAACTATTACCCTCGAGAACTAAAACTTTTGACATAGGATAAGAGCCTTTAATCACATTCTTTACCATTTGCAATCATAAAATAGTCTAATATCTTCATTTTTTCAACATACGTAGCTATTACCCTCGAAAACTATAACTTTTGACATAGGAAAAGAGCCTTTAATCACATTCTTTACCATTTGCAATCATAAAATGGTCTAATATCTTCATTTTTTCAACATACGTAGCTATTACCTTCGAATAATAAAACTTTTGACATAGGAAAAGAGCCTTTAATCACATTCTTTACCATTTGCAATCATAAAATAGTCTAATATCTTCATTTTTCCAACATACGTAGCTATTACCCTCGAAAACTAAAACTTTTGACATAGGTAACGAGCCTTTAAGCACATTCTTTACCATGTGCAATCATAAAATAGTCTAATATCTTCATTTTTCCAACATACGTAGCTATTACCCTCGAAAAGTAAAACTTTTGACATAGGAAGAGAGCCTTTAATCACATTCTTTACCATGTGCAATCATATAATAGTCTAATATCTTCATTTTTTCAACATACGTAGCTATTACCCTCGAAAACTCAAACTTTTGACATAAGAAAAGAGCCTTTAATCACATTCTTTACCATTTGCAATCATAAATAGTATAATATCTTCATTTTTTCAACATACGTAGCTATTACCCTCGAAAACTAAAACTTCTGACATAGGAAAAGAGCCTTTAATCACATTCTTTACCATTTGCAATCATAAAATAGTCTAATATCTTCATTTTTTCAACATACGTAGCTATTACCCTCGAAAACTAAAACTTTGACATAGGAAAAGAGCCTTTAATCACATTCTTTACCATTTGCAATCATAAAATAGTCTAATATCTTCATTTTTTCAACATACGTAGCTATTACCCTCAAAAACCAAAACTTTTGAAATAGGAAAAGAGCCTTTAATCACATTCTTTACCATTTGCAATCATAAAATTGTCTAATATCTTCATTTTTTCAACATACGTAGCTATTACCCTCGAAAACTAAAACTTTTGACATAGGAAAAGAGCCTTTAATCACATTCTTTACCATTTCCGCAATCATAAAATAGTCTAATATCTTCATTTTTTCAACATACTTAGCTATTACCCTCGAAAACTAAAACTTTTGAAATAGGAAAAGAGCCTTTAATCACATTCTTTACCAAGTGCAATCATAAAATAGTCTAATATCTTCATTTTTTCAACATACGTAGCTATTACCCTCGAAAACTAAAACTTTTGAAATAGGAAAAGAGCCTTTAATCACATTCTTTACCATATGCAATCATAAAATAGTCTAATATCTTCATTTTTTCAACATACGTAGCTATTACCTCGAAAACTAAAACTTTTGACATAGGAAAAGAGCCTTTAATCACATTCTTTACCATTTGCAATCATAAAATAGTCTAATATCTTCATTTTTTTAACATACGTAGCTATTACCCTCGAAAACTAAAACTTTTGACATAGGAAAAGAGCCTTTAATCACATTCTTTACCATTTGCAATCATAAAATAGTCTAATATCTTCATTTTTTCAACATACGTAGCTATTACCCTCGAAAACTAAAACTTTTGACATAGGAAAAGAGCCTTTAATCACATTCTTTACCATGTGCAATCATAAAATAGTCTAATATCTTCATTTTTCCAACATACGTAGCTATTACCCTCAAAACTAAAACTTTTGACATAGGAAAAGAGCCTTTAATCACATTCTTTACCATGTGCAATCATAAAATAGTCTAATATCTTCATTTTTTCAACATACGTAGCTATTACCCTCGAAAACTAAAACTTTTGACATAGTAAAAGAGCCTTTAAGCACATTCTTTACCATTTGCAATCATAAAATAGTCTAATATCTTCATTTTTCCAACATACGTAGCTATTACAATCGAAAACTAAAACTTTTGACATAGGAAAAGAGCCTTTAATCACATTCTTTACCATGTGCAATCATAAAATAGTCTAATATCTTCATTTTTTTCAACATACCTAGCTATTACCCTCGAAAACTAAAACTTTTTGACATAGGAAAAGAGCCTTTAATCACATTCTTTACCATTTGCAATCATAAAATAGTCTAATATCTTCATTTTTACAACATACATAGCTATTACCCTCGAAAACTAAAACTTTTGACATAGGAAAAGAGCCTTTAAGCACATTCTTTACCATGTGCAATCATAAAATAGTCTAATATCTTCATTTTCCAACATACGTAGCTATTACCCTCGAAAACTAAAACTTTTGAAATAGGAAAAGAGCCTTTAATCACATTCTTTACCATTTGCAATCATAAAATAGTCTAATATCTTCATTTTTTCAACATACGTAGCTATTACCCTCGAAAACTAAAACTTTTGACATAGGAAAAGAGCCTTTAATCACATTCTTTACCATTTGCAATCATAAAATAGTCTAATATCTTCATTTTTTTTAACATACGTAGCTATTACCCTCGAAAACTAAAACTTTTTGAAATAGGAAAAGAGCCTTTAATCACATTCTTTACCATTTGCAATCATAAAATAGTCTAATATCTTCATTTTTTCAACATACGTAGCTATTACCCTCGAAAACTAAAACTTTTGACATAGGAAAAGAGCCTTTAATCACATTCTTTACCATTTGCAATCATAAAATAGTCTAATATCTTCATTTTTTCAACATACGTAGCTATTACCCTCGAAAACTAAAACTTTTGACATAGGAAAAGAGCCTTTAATCACATTCTTTACCATTTGCAATCATAAAATTGTCTAATATCTTCATTTTTTTAACATACGTAGCTATTACCCTCGAAAACTAAAACTTTTGACATAGGAAAAGAGCCTTTAATCACATTCTTTACCATTTGCAATCATAAAATAGTCTAATATCTTCATTTTTTCAACATACGTAGCTATTACAATCGAAAACTAAAACTTTTGACATAGGAAAAGAGCCTTTAATCACATTCTTTACCAAGTGCAATCATAAAATAGTCTAATATCTTCATTTTTTCAACATACGTAGCTATTACCCTCGAAAACTAAAACTTTTGACATAGGAAAAGAGCCTTTAATCACATTCTTTACCATTTGCAATCATAAAAGAGTCTAATATCTTCATTTTTTCAACATACGTAGCTATTACCCTCGAAAACTAAAACTTTTGACATAGGAAAAGAGCCTTTAAACATTCTTTACCATTTGCAATCATAAAATAGTCTAATATCTTCATTTTTTCAACATACGTAGCTATTACCCTCGAAAACTAAAACTTTTGACATAGGAAAAGAGCCTTTAATCACATTCTTTACCATTTGCAATCATAAAATAGTCTAATATCTTCATTTTTTCAACATACGTAGCTATTACCCTCGAAAACTAAAACTTTTGACATAGGAAAAGAGCCTTTAATCACATTCTTTACCATTTGCAATCATAAAATAGTCTAATATCTTCATTTTTTCAACATACGTAGCTATTACCCTCGAAAACTAAAACTTTTGACATAGGAAAAGAGCCTTTAATCACATTCTTTACCATTTGCAATCATAAAATAGTCTAATATCTTCATTTTTTCAACATACGTAGCTATTACCCTCGAAAACTAAAACTTTTGAAATAGGAAAAGAGCCTTTAATCACATTCTTTACCATGTGCAATCATAAAATAGTCTAATATCTTCATTTTTCAACATACGTAGCTATTACCCTCGAAAACTAAAAGTTTTGAAATAGGAAAAGGGCCTTTAATCACATTCTTTACCATGTGCAATCATAAAAAAGTCTAATATCTTCATTTTTTCAACATACGTAGCTATTACCCTCGAAAACTAAAACTTTTGACATAGGAAAAGAGCCTTTAATCACATTCTTTACCATTTGCAATCATAAAATAGTCTAATATCTTCATTTTTTCAACATATGTAGCTATTACCCTCGAAAACTAAAACTTTTGACATAGGAAAAGAGCCTTTAATCACATTCTTTACCATTTGCAATCATAAAATAGTCTAATATCTTCATTTTTTCAACATACGTAGCTATTACCCTCGAAAACTAAAACTTTTGACATAGGAAAAGAGCCTTTAAGCACATTCTTTACCATGTGCAATCATAAAATAGTCTAATATCTTTATTTTTCCAACATACGTAGCTATACCCTCGAAAACTAAAACTTTTGACATAGGATAAGAGCCTTTAATCACATTCCTTACCATTTGCAATCATAAAATAGTCTAATATCTTCATTTTTTCAACATACGTAGCTATTACCCTCGAAAACTAAAACTTTTGACATAGGAAAAGAGCCTTTAATCACATTCTTTACCATTTGCAATCATAAAATGGTCTAATATCTTCATTTTTTCAACATACGTAGCTATTACCTTCGAATACTAAAACTTTTGACATAGGAAAAGAGCCTTTAATCACATTCTTTACCATTTGCAATCATAAAATAGTCTAATATCTTCATTTTTTCAACATACGTAGCTATTACCCTCGAAAACTAAAACTTTTGACATAGGAAACGAGCCTTTAAGCACATTCTTTACCATGTGCAATCATAAAATAGTCTAATATCTTCATTTTTCCAACATACGTAGCTATTACCCTCGAAAACTAAAACTTTTGACATAGGAAAAGAGCCTTTAATCACATTCTTTACCATGTGCAATCATATAATAGTCTAATATCTTCATTTTTTCAACATACGTAGCTATTACCCTTGAAAACTCAAACTTTTGACATAAGAAAAGAGCCTTTAATCACATTCTTTACCATTTGCAATCATAAATAGTATAATATCTTCATTTTTTCAACATACGTAGCTATTACCCTCGAAAACTAAAACTTCTGACATAGGAAAAGAGCCTTTAATCACATTCTTTACCATTTGCAATCATAAAATAGTCTAATATCTTCATTTTTTCAACATACGTAGCTATTACCCTCGAAAACTAAAACTTTGACATAGGAAAAGAGCCTTTAATCACATTCTTTACCATTTGCAATCATAAAATAGTCTAATATCTTCATTTTTTCAACATACTTAGCAATTACCCTCAAAAACCAAAACTTTTGAAATAGGAAAAGAGCCTTTAATCACATTCTTTACCATTTGCAATCATAAAATTGTCTAATATCTTCATTTTTTCAACATACGTAGCTATTACCCTCGAAAACTAAAACTTTTGACATAGGAAAAGAGCCTTTAATCACATTCTTTACCATGTGCAATCATAAAATAGTCTAATATCTTCATTTTTTCAACATACGTAGCTATTACCCTCGAAAACTAAAACTTTTGACATAGGAAAAGAGCCTTTAATCACATTCTTTACCATGTGCAATCATAAAATAGTCTAATATCTTCATTTTTTCAACATACGTAGCTATTACCCTCGAAAACTAAAACTTTTGACATAGGAAAAGAGCCTTTAATCACATTCTTTACCATTGCAATCATAAAATAGTCTAATATCTTCATTTTTTCAACATACGTAGCTATTACCCTCGAAAACTAAAACTTTTGACATAGGAAAAGAGCCTTTAATCACATTCTTTACCATGTGCAATCATAAAATAGTCTAATATCTTCATTTTTTCAACATACGTAGCTATTACCCTCGAAAACTAAAACTTTTGACATAGGAAAAGAGCCTTTAATCACATTCTTTACCATTTGCAATCATAAAATAGTCTAATATCTTCATTTTTTCAACATACGTAGCTATTACCCTCGAAAACTAAAACTTTTGACATAGGAAAAGAGCCTTTAATCACATTCTTTACCATTTGCAATCATAAAATAGTCTAATATCTTCATTTTTTCAACATACGTAGCTATTACCCTCGAAAACTAAAACTTTTGACATAGGAAAAGAGCCTTTAATCACATTCTTTACCATTTGCAATCATAAAATAGTCTAATATCTTCATTTTTTCAACATACGTAGCTATTACCCTCGAAAACTAAAACTTTTGACATAGGAAAAGAGCCTTTAATACATTCTTTACCATTTGCAATCATAAAATAGTCTAATATCTTCATTTTTCCAACATACGTAGCTATTACCCTCGAAAACTAAAACTTTTGACATAGGAAAAGAGCCTTTAATCACATTCTTTACCATTGCAATCATAAAATAGTCTAATATCTTCATTTTTTCAACATACGTAGCTATTACCCTCGAAAACTAAAACTTTTGACATAGGAAAAGAGCCTTTAATCACATTCTTTACCATTTGCAATCATAAAATAGTCTAATATCTTCATTTTTCAACATACGTAGCTATTACCCTCGAAAACTAAAACTTTTGACATAGGAAAAGAGCCTTTAAGCACATTCTTTACCATGTGCAATCATAAAATAGTCTAATATCTTCATTTTTCCAACATACGTAGCTATTACCCTCGAAAACTAAAACTTTTGACATAGGAAAAGAGCCTTTAATCACATTCTTTACCATTGCAATCATAAAATAGTCTAATATCTTCATTTTTTCAACATACGTAGCTATTACCCTCGAAAACTAAAACTTTTGACATAGGAAAAGAGCCTTTAATCACATTCTTTACCATTTGCAATCATAAAATAGTCTAATATCTTCATTTTTTCAACATACGTAGCTATTACCCTCGAAAACTAAAACTTTTGACATAGGAAAAGAGCCTTTAATCACATTCTTTACCATTTGCAATCATAAAATAGTCTAATATCTTCATTTTTTCAACATACGTAGCTATTACCCTCGAAAACTAAAACTTTTGACATAGGAAAAGAGCCTTTAATCACATTCTTTACCATTTGCAATCATAAAATAGTCTAATATCTTCATTTTTTCAACATACGTAGCTATTACCCTCGAAAACTAAAACTTTTGACATAGGAAAAGAGCCTTTAATCACATTCTTTACCATTTGCAATCATAAAATAGTCTAATATCTTCATTTTTTCAACATACGTAGCTATTACCCTCGAAAACTAAAACTTTTGACATAGGAAAAGAGCCTTTAATCACATTCTTTACCATTTGCAATCATAAAATAGTCTAATATCTTCATTTTTTCAACATACGTAGCTATTACCCTCGAAAACTAAAACTTTTGACATAGGAAAAGAGCCTTTAATCACATTCTTTACCATTTGCAATCATAAAATAGTCTAATATCTTCATTTTTTCAACATACGTAGCTATTACCCTCGAAAACTAAAACTTTTGACATAGGAAAAGAGCCTTTAATCACATTCTTTACCATTTGCAATCATAAAATAGTCTAATATCTTCATTTTTTCAACATACGTAGCTATTACCCTCGAAAACTAAAACTTTTGACATAGGAAAAGAGCCTTTAATCACATTCTTTACCATGTGCAATCATAAAATAGTCTAATATCTTCATTTTTTCAACATACGTAGCTATTACCCTCGAAAACTAAAACTTTTGACATAGGAAAAGAGCCTTTAATCACATTCTTTACCATTTGCAATCATAAAATAGTCTAATATCTTCATTTTTTCAACATACGTAGCTATTACCCTCGAAAACTAAAACTTTTGACATAGGAAAAGAGCCTTTAATCACATTCTTTACCATTTGCAATCATAAAATAGTCTAATATCTTCATTTTTTCAACATACGTAGCTATTACCCTCGAAAACTAAAACTTTTGACATAGGAAAAGAGCCTTTAATCACATTCTTTACCATTTGCAATCATAAAATAGTCTAATATCTTCATTTTTTCAACATACGTAGCTATTACCCTCGAAAACTAAAACTTTTGACATAGGAAAAGAGCCTTTAATCACATTCTTTACCATGTGCAATCATAAAATAGTCTAATATCTTCATTTTTTCAACATACGTAGCTATTACCCTCGAAAACTAAAACTTTTGACATAGGAAAAGAGCCTTTAATCACATTCTTTACCATTTGCAATCATAAAATAGTCTAATATCTTCATTTTTTCAACATACGTAGCTATTACCCTCGAAAACTAAAACTTTTGACATAGGAAAAGAGCCTTTAATCACATTCTTTACCATTTGCAATCATAAAATAGTCTAATATCTTCATTTTTTCAACATACGTAGCTATTACCCTCGAAAACTAAAACTTTTGACATAGGAAAAGAGCCTTTAATCACATTCTTTACCATTTGCAATCATAAAATAGTCTAATATCTTCATTTTTTCAACATACGTAGCTATTACCCTCGAAAACTAAAACTTTTGACATAGGAAAAGAGCCTTTAATCACATTCTTTACCATGTGCAATCATAAAATAGTCTAATATCTTCATTTTTTCAACATACGTAGCTATTACCCTCGAAAACTAAAACTTTTGACATAGGAAAAGAGCCTTTAATCACATTCTTTACCATTTGCAATCATAAAATAGTCTAATATCTTCATTTTTTCAACATACGTAGCTATTACCCTCGAAAACTAAAACTTTTGACATAGGAAAAGAGCCTTTAATCACATTCTTTACCATTTGCAATCATAAAATAGTCTAATATCTTCATTTTTTCAACATACGTAGCTATTACCCTCGAAAACTAAAACTTTTGACATAGGAAAAGAGCCTTTAATCACATTCTTTACCATTTGCAATCATAAAATAGTCTAATATCTTCATTTTTTCAACATACGTAGCTATTACCCTCGAAAACTAAAACTTTTGACATAGGAAAAGAGCCTTTAATCACATTCTTTACCATTTGCAATCATAAAATAGTCTAATATCTTCATTTTTTCAACATACGTAGCTATTACCCTCGAAAACTAAAACTTTTGACATAGGAAAAGAGCCTTTAATCACATTCTTTACCATTTGCAATCATAAAATAGTCTAATATCTTCATTTTTTCAACATACGTAGCTATTACCCTCGAAAACTAAAACTTTTGACATAGGAAAAGAGCCTTTAATCACATTCTTTACCATTTGCAATCATAAAATAGTCTAATATCTTCATTTTTTCAACATACGTAGCTATTACCCTCGAAAACTAAAACTTTTGACATAGGAAAAGAGCCTTTAATCACATTCTTTACCATGTGCAATCATAAAATAGTCTAATATCTTCATTTTTTCAACATACGTAGCTATTACCCTCGAAAACTAAAACTTTTGACATAGGAAAAGAGCCTTTAATCACATTCTTTACCATTTGCAATCATAAAATAGTCTAATATCTTCATTTTTTCAACATACGTAGCTATTACCCTCGAAAACTAAAACTTTTGACATAGGAAAAGAGCCTTTAATCACATTCTTTACCATTTGCAATCATAAAATAGTCTAATATCTTCATTTTTTCAACATACGTAGCTATTACCCTCGAAAACTAAAACTTTTGACATAGGAAAAGAGCCTTTAATCACATTCTTTACCATTGCAATCATAAAATAGTCTAATATCTTCATTTTTTCAACATACGTAGCTATTACCCTCGAAAACTAAAACTTTTGACATAGGAAAAGAGCCTTTAATCACATTCTTTACCATTTGCAATCATAAAATAGTCTAATATCTTCATTTTTTCAACATACGTAGCTATTACCCTCGAAAACTAAAACTTTTGACATAGGAAAAGAGCCTTTAATCACATTCTTTACCATTTGCAATCATAAAATAGTCTAATATCTTCATTTTTTCAACATACGTAGCTATTACCCTCGAAAACTAAAACTTTTGACATAGGAAAAGAGCCTTTAATCACATTCTTTACCATGTGCAATCATAAAATAGTCTAATATCTTCATTTTTTCAACATACGTAGCTATTACCCTCGAAAACTAAAACTTTTGACATAGGAAAAGAGCCTTTAATCACATTCTTTACCATTTGCAATCATAAAATAGTCTAATATCTTCATTTTTTCAACATACGTAGCTATTACCCTCGAAAACTAAAACTTTTGACATAGGAAAAGAGCCTTTAATCACATTCTTTACCATTTGCAATCATAAAATAGTCTAATATCTTCATTTTTTCAACATACGTAGCTATTACCCTCGAAAACTAAAACTTTTGACATAGGAAAAGAGCCTTTAATCACATTCTTTACCATTTGCAATCATAAAATAGTCTAATATCTTCATTTTTTCAACATACGTAGCTATTACCCTCGAAAACTAAAACTTTTGACATAGGAAAAGAGCCTTTAATCACATTCTTTACCATTTGCAATCATAAAATAGTCTAATATCTTCATTTTTTCAACATACGTAGCTATTACCCTCGAAAACTAAAACTTTTGACATAGGAAAAGAGCCTTTAATCACATTCTTTACCATTTGCAATCATAAAATAGTCTAATATCTTCATTTTTTCAACATACGTAGCTATTACCCTCGAAAACTAAAACTTTTGACATAGGAAAAGAGCCTTTAATCACATTCTTTACCATTTGCAATCATAAAATAGTCTAATATCTTCATTTTTTCAACATACGTAGCTATTACCCTCGAAAACTAAAACTTTTGACATAGGAAAAGAGCCTTTAATCACATTCTTTACCATGCAATCATAAAATAGTCTAATATCTTCATTTTTTCAACATACGTAGCTATTACCCTCGAAAACTAAAACTTTTGACATAGGAAAAGAGCCTTTAATCACATTCTTTACCATTTGCAATCATAAAATAGTCTAATATCTTCATTTTTTCAACATACGTAGCTATTACCCTCGAAAACTAAAACTTTTGACATAGGAAAAGAGCCTTTAATCACATTCTTTACCATTGCAATCATAAAATAGTCTAATATCTTCATTTTTCAACATACGTAGCTATTACCCTCGAAAACTAAAACTTTTGACATAGGAAAAGAGCCTTTAATCACATTCTTTACCATGTGCAATCATAAAATAGTCTAATATCTTCATTTTTTCAACATACGTAGCTATTACCCTCGAAAACTAAAACTTTTGACATAGGAAAAGAGCCTTTAATCACATTCTTTACCATTTGCAATCATAAAATAGTCTAATATCTTCATTTTTTCAACATACGTAGCTATTACCCTCGAAAACTAAAACTTTTGACATAGGAAAAGAGCCTTTAATCACATTCTTTACCATTTGCAATCATAAAATAGTCTAATATCTTCATTTTTTCAACATACGTAGCTATTACCCTCGAAAACTAAAACTTTTGACATAGGAAAAGAGCCTTTAATCACATTCTTTACCATTTGCAATCATAAAATAGTCTAATATCTTCATTTTTTCAACATACGTAGCTATTACCCTCGAAAACTAAAACTTTTGACATAGGAAAAGAGCCTTTAATCACATTCTTTACCATTTGCAATCATAAAATAGTCTAATATCTTCATTTTTTCAACATACGTAGCTATTACCCTCGA
>NW_027063997.1:0-29000 GCF_032884065.1 Artemia franciscana
AGAACCATATGCAAGACGTCACATACGAACTAGTGCTATTCTATTGATTCTATTAGAATCAAACAGAAAGTTTGATTCTAGATTCAAATAGATTTGAATCTATTTATTGAATAGTGAAAAAGTCTTTTCTAAAATGACGTCTTGCATATGACTCATAGAAATAGTAGATAGACTAGCTAGAATCAAACTTTCACTGTTCTATCTACTATTGATTCTAGCTGGTCTAGAATCAATAGATTAGAATTCTAGAACCATATGCAAGACGTCACATACAAACTAGTGCTATTCTATTGATTCTATTAGAATCAAACAGAAAGTTTGATTCTAGATTCAAATTGATTTGAATCTATTTATTGAATAGTGAAAAAGTCTTTTCTAAAATGACGTCTCGCATATGACTCATAGAAATAGTAGATAGACTAGCTAGAATCAAACTTTCACTGTTCTATCTACTATTGATTCTAGCTGGTCTAGAATCAATAGATTAGAATTCTAGAACCATATGCAAGACGTCACATACGAACTAGTGCTATTCTATTGATTCTATTAGAATCAAACAGAAAGTTTTATTCTAAATTCAAATAGATTTGAATCTATTTATTGAATAGTGAAAAAGTCTTTTCTAAAATGACGTCTTGCATATGACTCATAGAAATAGTAGATAGACTAGCTAGAATCAATAGATTAGAATTCTTGAACCATATGCAAGACGTCACATACGAACTAGTGCTATTCTATTGATTCTATTAGAATCAAACAGAAAGTTTGATTCTAGATTCAAATAGAGTTGAATCTATTTATTGAATAGTGAAAAAGTCTTTTCTAAAATGACGTCTTGCATATGACTCATAGAAATAGTAGATAGACTAGCTAGAATCAAACTTTCACTGTTCTATCTACTATTGATTCTAGCTGGTCTAGAATCAATAGATTAGAATTCTAGAACCATATGCAAGACGTCACATACGAACTAGTGCTATTCTATTTATTCTATTAGAATCAAACAGAAAGTTTGATTCTAGATTCAAATAGATTTGAATCTATTTATTGAATAGTGAAAAAGTCTTTTCTAAAATGACGTCTTGCATATGACTCATAGAAATAGTAGATAGACTAGCTAGAATCAATAGATTAGAATTCTAGAACCATATGCAAGACGTCACATACGAACTAGTGCTATTCTATTGATTCTATTAGAATCAAACAGAAAGTTTGATTCTAGATTCAAATAGATTTGAATCTATTTATTGAATAGTGAAAAAGTCTTTTCTAAAATGACGTCATGCATATGACTCATAGAAATAGTAGATAGACTAGCTAGAATCAAACTTTCACTGTTCTATCTACTATTGATTCTAGCTGGTCTAGAATCAATAGATTAGAATTCTAGAACCATATGCAAGACGTCACATACGAACTAGTGCTATTCTATTGATTCTATTAGAATCAAACAGAAAGTTTGATTCTAGATTCAATTAGATTTGAATCTATTTATTGAAAAGTGAAAAAGTGTTTTCTAAAATGACGTCTTGCATATGACTCATAGAAATAGTTGATAGACTAGCTAGAATCAAAAGATTAGAATTCTAGAACCATATGCAAGACGTCACATACGAACTAGTGCTATTCTATTGATTCTATTAGAATCAAACAGAAAGTTTGATTCTAGATTCAAATAGATTTGAATCTATTTATTGAATAGTGAAAAAGTCTTTTCTAAAATGACGTCTTGCATATGACTCATAGAAATAGTAGATAGACTAGCTAGAATCAAACTTTCACTGTTCTATCTACTATTGATTCTAGCTGGTCTAGAATCAATAGATTAGAATTCTAGAACCATATGCAAGACGTCACATACGAACTAGTGCTATTCTATTGATTCTATTAGAATCAAACAGAAAGTTTGATTCTAGATTCAAATAGATTTGAATCTATTTATTGAATAGTAAAAAGTCTTTTCTAAAATGACGTCTTGCATATGACTCATAGAAATAGTAGATAGACTAGCTAGAATCAATAGATTAGAATTCTAGAACCATATGCAAGACGTCACATACGAACTAGTGCTATTCTATTAATTCTATCAGAATCAAACAGAAATTTTGATTCTAGATTCAAATAGATTTGAATCTATTTATTGAATAGGGAAAAAGTCTTTTCTAAAATGACGTCTTGCATATGACTCATAGAAATAGTAGATAGACTAGCTAGAATCAAACTTTCACTGTTCTATCTACTATTGATTCTAGCTGGTCTAGAATCAATAGATTAGAATTCTAGAACCATATGCAAGACGTCACATACGAACTAGTGCTATTCTATTGATTCTATTAGAATCAAACAGAAAGTTTGATTCTAGATTCAAATAGATTTGAATTTATTTATTGAATAGTGAAAAAGTCTTTTCTAAAATGACTTCTTGCATATGACTCATAGAAATAGTAGATAGACTAGCTAGAATCAATAGATTAGAATTCTAGAACCATATGCAAGACGTCACATACGAACTAGTGCTATTCTATTGATTCTATTAGAATCAAACAGAAAGTTTGATTCTAGATTCAAATAGATTTGAATCTATTTATTGAATAGTGAAAAAGTCTTTTCTAAAATGACGTCTTGCATATGACTCATAGAAATAGTAGATAGACTAGCTAGAATCAAACTTTCACTGTTCTATCTACTATTGATTCTAGCTGGTCTAGAATCAATAGATTAGAATTCTAGAACCATATGCAAGACGTCACATACAAACTAGTGCTATTCTATTGATTCTATTAGAATCAAACAGAAAGTTTGATTCTAGATTCAAATAGATTTGAATCTATTTATTGAATAGTGAAAAAGTCTTTTCTAAAATGACATCTTGCATATGACTCATAGAAATAGTAGATAGACTAGCTAGAATCAATAGATTAGAATTCTAGAACCATATGCAAGACGTCACATACGAACTAGTGCTATTCTATTGATTCTATTAGAATCAAACAGAAAGTTTGATTCTAGATTCAAATAGATTTGAATCTATTTATTGAATAGTGAAAAAGTCTTTTCTAAAATGACGTCTTGCATATGACTCATAGAAATAGTAGATAGACTAGCTAGAATCAATAGATTAGAATTCTAGAACCATATGCAAGACGTCACATACGAACTAGTGCTATTCTATTGATTCTATTAGAATCAAACAGAAAGTTTGATTCTAGATTCAAATAGATTTGAATCTATTTATTGAATAGTGAAAAAGTCTTTCCTAAAATGACGTCTTGCATATGACTCATAGAAATAGTAGATAGACTAGCTAGAATCAAACTTTCAATGTTCTATCTACTATTGATTCTAGCTGGTCTAGAATCAATAGATTAGAATTCTAGAACCATATGCAAGACGTCACATACGAACTAGTGCTATTCTATTGATTCTATTAGAATCAAACAGAAAGTTTGATTCTAGATTCAAATAGATTTGAATCTATTTATTGAATAGTGAAAAAGTCTTTTCTAAAATGACGTCTTGCATATGACTCATAGAAATAGTAGATAGACTAGCTAGAATCAATAGATTAGAATTCTAGAACCATATGCAAGACGTCACATACGAACTAGTGCTATTCTATTGATTCTATTAGAATCAAACAGAAAGTTTGATTCTAGATTCAAATAGATTTGAATCTATTTATTGAATAGTGAAAAAGTCTTTTCTAAAATGACGTCTTGCATATGACTCATAGAAATAGTAGATAGACTAGCTAGAATCAAACTTTCACTGTTCTATCTACTATTGATTCTAGCTGGTCTAGAATCAATAGATTAGAATTCTAGAACCATATGCAAGACGTCACATAAGAACTAGTGCTATTCTATTGATTCTATTAGAATCAAACAGAAAGTTTGATTCTAGATTCAAATAGATTTGAATCTATTTATTGAATAGTGAAAAAGTCTTTTCTAAAATGACGTCTTGCATATGACTCATAGAAATAGTAGATAGACTAGCTAGAATCAATAGATTAGAATTCTAGAACCATATGCAAGACGTCACATACGAACTAGTGCTATTCTATTGATTCTATTAGAATCAAACAGAAAGTTTGATTCTAGATTCAAATAGATTTGAATCTATTTATTGAATAGTGAAAAAGTCTTTTCTAAAATGACGTCATGCATATGACTCATAGAAATAGTAGATAGACTAGCTAGAATCAAACTTTCACTGTTCTATCTACTATTGATTCTAGCTGGTCTAGAATCAATAGATTAGAATTCTAGAACCATATGCAAGACGTCACATACGAACTAGTGCTATTCTATTGATTCTATTAGAATCAAACAGAAAGTTTGATTCTAGATTCAAATAGATTTGAATCTATTTATTGAATAGTGAAAAAGTCTTTTCTAAAATGACGTCTTGCATATGACTCATAGAAATAGTTGATAGACTAGCTAGAATCAAAAGATTAGAATTCTAGAACCATATGCAAGACGTCACATACGAACTAGTGCTATTCTATTGATTCTATTAGAATCAAACAGAAAGTTTGATTCTAGATTCAAATAGATTTGAATCTATTTATTGAATAGTGAAAAAGTCTTTTCTAAAATGACGTCTTGCATATGACTCATAGAAATAGTAGATAGACTAGCTAGAATCAAACTTTCACTGTTCTATCTACTATTGATTCTAGCTGGTCTAGAATCAATAGATTAGAATTCTAGAACCATATGCAAGACGTCACATACGAACTAGTGCTATTCTATTGATTCTATTAGAATCAAACAGAAAGTTTGATTCTAGATTCAAATAGATTTGAATTTATTTATTGAATAGTAAAAAGTCTTTTCTAAAATGATGTCTTGCATATGACTCATAGAAATAGTAGATAGACTAGCTAGAATCAATAGATTAGAATTCTAGAACCATATGCAAGACGTCACATACGAACTAGTGCTATTCTATTTATTCTATTAGAATCAAACAGAAATTTTGATTCTAGATTCAAATAGATTTGAATCTATTTATTGAATAGTGAAAAAGTCTTTTCTAAAATGACGTCTTGCATATGACTCATAGAAATAGTAGATAGACTAGCTAGAATCAAACTTTCACTGTTCTATCTACTATTGATTCTAGCTGGTCTAGAATCAATAGATTAGAATTCTAGAACCATATGCAAGACGTCACATACGAACTAGTGCTATTCTATTGATTGTATTAGAATCAAACAGAAAGTTTGATTCTAGATTCAAATAGATTTGAATCTATTTATTGAATAGTGAAAAAGTCTTTTCTAAAATGACGTCTTGCATATGACTCATAGAAATAGTAGATAGACTAGCTAGAATCAAACTTTCACTGTTCTATCTACTATTGATTCTAGCTGGTCTAGAATCAATAGATTATAATTCTAGAACCATATGCAAGACGTCACATACGAACTAGTGCTATTCTATGTATTCTATTAGAATCAAACAGAAAGTTTGATTCTAGATTCAAATAGATTTGAATCTATTTATTGAATAGTGAAAAAGTCTTTTCTAAAATGACGTCTTGCATATGACTCATAGAAATAGTAGATAGACTAGCTAGAATCAATAGATTAGAATTCTAGAACCATATGCAAGACGTCACATACGAACTAGTGCTATTCTATTGATTCTATTAGAATCAAACAGAAAGTTTGATTCTAGATTCAAATAGATTTGAATCTATTTATTGAATAGTGAAAAAGTCTTTTTTAAAATGACGTCTTGCATATGACTCATAGAAATAGTAGATAGACTAGCTAGAATCAAACTTTCACTGTTCTATCTGCTATTGATTCTAGCTGGTCTAGAATCAATAGATTAGAATTCTAGAACCATATGCAAGACGTCACATACGAACTAGTGCTATTCTATTGATTCTATTAGAATCAAACAGAAAGTTTGATTCTAGATTCAAATAGATTTGAATCTATTTATTGAATAGTGAAAAAGTCTTTTCTAAAATGACGTCTTGCATATGACTCATAGAAATAGTAGATAGACTAGCTAGAATCAATAGATTAGAATTCTAGAACCATATGCAAGACGTCACATACGAACTAGTGCTATTCTATTGATTCTATTAGAATCAAACAGAAAGTTTGATTCTAGATTCAAATAGATTTGAATCTATTTATTGAATAGTGAAAAAGTCTTTTCTAAAATGACGTCTTGCATATGACTCATAGAAATAGTAGATAGACTAGCTAGAATCAAACTTTCACTGTTCTATCTACTATTGATTCTAGCTGGTCTAGAATCAATAGATTAGAATTCTAGAACCATATGCAAGACGTCACATACGAACTAGTGCTATTCTATTGATTCTATTAGAATCAAACAGAAAGTTTGATTCTAGATTCAAATAGATTTGAATCTATTTTTTGAATAGTGAAAAAGTCTTTTCTAAAATGACGTCTTGCATATGACTCATAGAAATAGTAGATAGACTAGCTAGAATCAATAGATTAGAATTCTAGAACCATATGCAAGACGTCACATACGAACTAGTGCTATTCTATTGATTCTATTAGAATCAAACAGAAAGTTTGATTCTAGATTCAAATAGATTTGAATCTATTTATTGAATAGTGAAAAAGTCTTTTCTAAAATGACGTCTTGCATATGACTCATAGAAATAGTAGATAGACTAGCTAGAATCAAACTTTCACTGTTCTATCTACTATTGATTCTAGCTGGTCTAGAATCAATAGATTAGAATTCTAGAACCATATGCAAGACGTCACATACGAACTAGTGCTATTCTATTGATTCTATTAGAATCAAACAGAAAGTTTGATTCTAGATTCAAATAGATTTGAATCTATTTATTGAATAGTGAAAAAGTCTTTTCTAAAATGACGTCTTGCATATGACTCATAGAAATAGTAGATAGACTAGCTAGAATCAATAGATTAGAATTCTAGAACCATATGCAAGACGTCACATACGAACTAGTGCTATTCTATTGATTCTATTAGAATCAAACAGAAAGTTTGATTCTAGATTCAAATGGATTTGAATCTATTTATTGAATAGTGAAAAAGTCTTTTCTAAAATGACGTCTTGCATATGACTCATAGAAATAGTAGATAGACTAGCTAGAATCAAACTTTCACTGTTCTATCTACTATTGATTCTAACTGGTCTAGAATCAATAGATTAGAATTCTAGAACCATATGCAAGACGTCACATACGAACTAGTGCTATTCTATTGATTCTATTAGAATCAAACAGAAAGTTTGATTCTAGATTCAAATAGATTTGAATCTATTTATTGAATAGTGAAAAAGTCTTTTCTAAAATGACGTCTTGCATATGACTCATAGAAATAGTAGATAGACTAGCTAGAATCAATAGATTAGAATTCTAGTACCATATGCAAGACGTCACATACGAACTAGTGCTATTCTATTGATTCTATTAGAATCAAACAGAAAGTTTGATTCAAGATTCAAATAGATTTGAATCTATTTTTTGAATAGTGAAAAAGTCTTTTCTAAAATGACGTCTTGCATATGACTCATAGAAATAGTAGATAGACTAGCTAGAATCAAACTTTCACTGTTCTATCTACTATTGATTCTAGCTGGTCTAGAATCAATAGATTAGAATTCTAGAACCATATGCAAGACGTCACATACGAACTAGTGCTATTCTATTGATTCTATTAGAATCAAACAGAAAGTTTGATTCTAGATTCAAATAGATTTGAATCTATTTATTGAATAGTGAAAAAGTCTTTTCTAAAATGACGTCTTGCATATGACTCATAGAAATAGTAGATAGACTAGCTAGAATCAATAGATTAGAATTCTAGAACCATATGCAAGACGTCACATACGAACTAGTGCTATTCTATTGATTCTATTAGAATCAAACAGAAAGTTTGATTCTAGATTCAAATAGATTTGAATCTATTTATTGAATAGTGAAAAAGTCTTTTCTAAAATGACGTCTTGCATATGACTCATAGAAATAGTAGATAGACTAGCTAGAATCAAACTTTCACTGTTCTATCTACTATTGATTCTAGCTGGTCTAGAATCAATAGATTAGAATTCTAGAACCATATGCAAGACGTCACATACGAACTAGTGCTATTCTATTGATTCTATTAGAATCAAACAGAAAGTTTGATTCTAGATTCAAATAGATTTGAATCTATTTATTGAATAGTGAAAAAGTCCTTTCTAAAATGACGTCTTGCATATGACTCATATAAATAGTAGATAGACTAGCTAGAATCAATAGATTAGAATTCTAGAACCATATGCAAGACGTCACATACGAACTAGTGCTAATCTATTGATTCTATTAGAATCAAACAGAAAGTTTGATTCTAGATTCAAATAGATTTGAATCTATTTATTGAATAGTGAAAAAGTCTTTTCTAAAATGACGTCTTGCATATGACTCATAGAAATAGTAGATAGACTAGCTAGAATCAAACTTTCACTGTTCTATCTACTATTATATATATCTAGAATCAATAGATATCTATCTGGTCTAGAATCAATAGATTAGAATTCTAGAACCATATGCAAGACGTCACATACGAACTAGTGCTATTCTATTGATTCTATTAGAATCAAACAGAAAGTTTGATTCTAGATTCAAATAGATTTGAATCGATTTATTGAATAGTGAAAAAGTCTTTTCTAAAATGACGTCTTGCATATGACTCATAGAAATAGTAGATAGACTAGCTAGAATCAATAGATTAGAATTCTAGAACCATATGCAAGACGTCACATACGAACTAGTGCTATTCTATTGATTCTATTAGAATCAAACAGAAAGTTTGATTCTAGATTCAAATAGATTTGAATCTATTTATTGAATAGTGAAAAAGTCTTTTCTAAAATGACGTCTTGCATATGACTCATAGAAATAGTAGATAGACTAGCTAGAATCAAACTTTCACTGTTCTATCTACTATTGATTCTAGCTGGTCTAGAATCAATAGATTAGAATTCTAGAACCATATGCAAGACGTCATATACGAACTAGTGCTATTCTATTGATTCTATTAGAATCAAACAGAAAGTTTGATTCTAGATTCAAATAGATTTGAATCTATTTATTGAATAGTGAACTGTCTTTTCTAAAATGACGTCTTGCATATGACTCATAGAAATAGTAGATAGACTAGCTAGAATCAATAGATTAGAATTCTAGAACCATATGCAAGACGTCACATACGAACTAGTGCTATTCTATTGATTCTATTAGAATCAAACAGAAAGTTTGATTCTAGATTCAAATAGATTTGAATCTATTTATTGAATAGTGAAAAAGTCTTTTCTAAAATGACGTCTTGCATATGACTCATAGAAATAGTAGATAGACTAGCTAGAATCAAACTTTCACTGTTCTATCTACTATTGATTCTAGCAGGTCTAGAATCAATAGATTAGAATTCTAGAACCATATGCAAGACGTCACATACGAACTAGTGCTATTCTATTCATTCTATTAGAATCAAACAGAAAGCTTGATTCTAGATTCAAATAGATTTGAATCTATTTATTGAATAGTGAAAAAGTCTTTTCTAAAATGACGTCTTGCATATGACTCATAGAAATAGTAGATAGACTAGCCAGAATCTATAGATTAGAATTCTAGAACCATATGCAAGACGTCACATTCGAACTATTGCTATTCTATTGATTCTATTAGAATCAAACAGAAAGTTTGATTCTAGATTCAAATAGATTTGAATCTATTTATTGAATAGTGAAAAAGTCTTTTCTAAAATGACGTCTTGCATATGACTCATAGAAATAGTAGATAGACTAGCTAGAATCAATAGATTAGAATTCTAGAACCATATGCAAGACGTCACATACGAACTAGTGCTATTCTATTGATTCTATTAGAATCAAACAGAAAGTTTGATTCTAGATTCAAATAGATTTGAATCTATTTATTGAATAGTGAAAAAGTCTTTTCTAAAATGAAGTCTTGCATATGACTCATAGAAATAGTAGATAGACTAGATAGAATCAAACTTTCACTGTTCTATCTACTATTGATTCTAGCTGGTCTAGAATCAATAGATTAGAATTCTAGAACCATTTGCAAGACGTCACATACGAACTAGTGCTATTCTATTGATTCTATTAGAATCAAACAGAAAGTTTGATTCTAGATTCAAATAGATTTGAATCTATTTATTGAATAGTGAAAAAGTCTTTTCTAAAATGACGTCTTGCATATGACTAATAGAAATAGTAGATAGACTAGCTAGAATCAATAGATTAGAATTCTAGAACCATATGCAAGACGTCACATACGAACTAGTGCTATTCTATTGATTCTATTAGAATCAAACAGAAAGTTTGATTCTAGATTCAAATAGATTTGAATCTATTTATTGAATAGTGAAAAAGTCTTTTCTAAAATGACGTCTTGCATATGACTCATAGAAATAGTAGATAGACTAGCTAGAATCAAACTTTCACTGTTCTATCTACTATTGATTCTAGCTGGTCTAGAATCAATAGATTAGAATTCTAGAACCATATGCAAGACGTCACATACGAACTAGTGCTATTCTATTGATTCTATTAGAATCAAACAGAAAGTTTGATTCTAGATTCAAATAGATTTGAATCTATTTATTGAATAGTAAAAAGTCTTTTCTAAAATGACGTCTTGCATATGACTCATAGAAATAGTAGATAGACTAGCTAGAATCAATAGATTAGAATTCTAGAACCATATGCAAGACGTCACATACGAACTAGTGCTATTCTATTGATTCTATTAGAATCAAACAGAAATTTTGATTCTAGATTCAAATAGATTTGAATCTATTTATTGAATAGTGAAAAAGTCTTTTCTAAAATGACGTCTTGCATATGACTCATAGAAATAGTAGATAGACTAGCTAGAATCAAACTTTCACTGTTCTATCTACTATTGATTCTAGCTGGTCTAGAATCAATAGATTAGAATTCTAGAACCATATGCAAGACGTCACATACGAACTAGTGCTATTCTATTGATTCTATTAGAATCAAACAAAAAGTTTGATTCTAGATTCAAATAGATTTGAATCTATTTATTGAATAGTGAAAAAGTCTTTTCTAAAATGACGTCTTGCATATGACTCATAGAAATAGTAGATAGACTAGCTAGAATCAAACTTTCACTGTTCTATCTACTATTGATTCTAGCTGGTCTAGAATCAATAGATTAGAATTCTAGAACCATATGCAAGACGTCACATACGAACTAGTGCTATTCTATGTATTCTATTAGAATCAAACAGAAAGTTTGATTCTAGATTCAAATAGATTTGAATCTATTTATTGAATAGTGAAAAAGTCTTTTCTAAAATGACGTCTTGCATATGACTCATAGAAATAGTAGATAGACTAGCTAGAATCAATAGATTAGAATTCTAGAACCATATGCAAGACGTCACATACGAACTAGTGCTATTCTATTGATTCTATTAGAATCAAACAGAAAGTTTGATTCTAGATTCAAATAGATTTGAATCTATTTATTGAATAGTGAAAAAGTCTTTTCTAAAATGACGTCTTGCATATGACTCATAGAAATAGTAGATAGACTAGCTAGAATCAAACTTTCACTGTTCTATCTGCTATTGATTCTAGCTGGTCTAGAATCAATAGATTAGAATTCTAGAACCATATGCAAGACGTCACATACGAACTAGTGCTATTCTCTTGATTCTATTAGAATCAAACAGAAAGTTTGATTCTAGATTCAAATAGATTTGAATCTATTTATTGAATAGTGAAAAAGTCTTTTCTAAAATGACGTCTTGCATATGACTCATAGAAATAGTAGATAGACTAGCTAGAATCAAACTTTCACTGTTCTATCTACTATTGATTCTAGCTGGTCTAGAATCAATAGATTAGAATTCTAGAACCATATGCAAGACGTCACATACGAACTAGTGCTATTCTATGTATTCTATTAGAATCAAACAGAAAGTTTGATTCTAGATTCAAGATTTGAATCTATTTATTGAATAGTGAAAAAGTCTTTTCTAAAATGACGTCTTGCATATGACTCATAGAAATAGTAGATAGACTAGCTAGAATCAAACTTTCACTGTTCTATCTACTATTGATTCTAACTGGTCTAGAATCAATAGATTAGAATTCTAGAACCATATGCAAGACGTCACATACGAACTAGTGCTATTCTATTGATTCTATTAGAATCAAACAGAAAGTTTGATTCTAGATTCAAATAGATTTGAATCTATTTATTGAATAGTGAAAAAGTCTTTTCTAAAATGACGTCTTGCATATGACTCATAGAAATAGTAGATAGACTAGCTAGAATCAAACTTTCACTGTTCTATCTACTATTATATATATCTAGAATCAATAGATATCTAGCTGGCCTAGAATCAATAGATTAGAATTCTAGAACCATATGCAAGACGTCACATACGAACTAGTGCTATTCTATTGATTCTATTAGAATCAAACAGAAAGTTTGATTCTAGATTCAAATAGATTTGAATCGATTTATTGAATAGTGAAAAAGTCTTTTCTAAAATGACGTCTTGCATATGACTCATAGAAATAGTAGATAGACTAGCTAGAATCAATAGATTAGAATTCTAGAACCATATGCAAGACGTCACATACGAACTAGTGCTATTCTATTGATTCTATTAGAATCAAACAGAAAGTTTGATTCTAGATTCAAATGGATTTGAATCTATTTATTGAATAGTGAAAAAGTCTTTTCTAAAATGACGTCTTGCATATGACTCATAGAAATAGTAGATAGACTAGCTAGAATCAAACTTTCACTGTTCTATCTAATATTGATTCTAACTGGTCTAGAATCAATAGATTAGAATTCTAGAACCATATGCAAGACGTCACATACGAACTAGTGCTATTCTATTGATTCTATTAGAATCAAACAGAAAGTTTGATTCTAGATTCAAATAGATTTGAATCGTTTTATTGAATAGTGAAAAAGTCTTTTCTAAAATGACGTCTTGCATATGACTCATAGAAATAGTAGATAGACTAGCTAGAATCAAACTTTCACTGTTCTATCTACTATTGATTCTAGCTGGTCTAGAATCAATAGATTAGAATTCTAGAACCATATGCAAGACGTCACATACGAACTAGTGCTATTCTATTGATTCTATTAGAATCAAACAGAAAGTTTGATTCTAGATTCAAATAGATTTGAATCTATTTATTGAATAGTGAAAAAGTCTTTTCTAAAATGACGTCTTGCATATGACTCATAGAAATAGTAGATAGACTAGCTAGAATCAATAGATTAGAATTCTAGAACCATATGCAAGACGTCACATACGAACTAGTGCTATTCTATTGATTCTATTAGAATCAAACAGAAAGTTTGATTCTAGATTCAAATAGATTTGAATCTATTTATTGAATAGTGAAAAAGTCTTTTCTAAAATGACGTCTTGCATATGACTCATAGAAATAGTAGATAGACTAGCTAGAATCAAACTTTCACTGTTCTATCTACTATTGATTCTAGCTGGTCTAGAATCAATAGATTAGAATTCTAGAACCATATGCAAGACGTCACATACGAACTAGTGCTATTCTATTGATTCTATTAGAATCAAACAGAAAATTTGATTCTAGATTCAAATAGATTTGAATCTATTTATTGAATAGTGAAAAAGTCCTTTCTAAAATGACGTCTTGCATATGACTCATAGAAATAGTAGATAGACTAGCTAGAATCAATAGATTAGAATTCTAGAACCATATGCAAGACGTCACATACGAACTAGTGCTAATCTATTGATTCTATTAGAATCAAACAGAAAGTTTGATTCTAGATTCAAATAGATTTGAATCTATTTATTGAATAGTGAAAAAGTCTTTTCTAAAATGACGTCTTGCATATGACTCATAGAAATAGTAGATAGACTAGCTAGAATCAAACTTTCACTGTTCTATCTACTATTATATATATCTAGAATCAATAGATATCTAGCTGGCCTAGAATCAATAGATTAGAATTCTAGAACCATATGCAAGACGTCACATACGAACTAGTGCTATTCTATTGATTCTATTAGAATCAAACAGAAAGTTTGATTCTAGATTCAAATAGATTTGAATCGATTTATTGAATAGTGAAAAAGTCTTTTCTAAAATGACGTCTTGCATATGACTCATAGAAATAGTAGATAGACTAGCTAGAATCAATAGATTAGAATTCTAGAACCATATGCAAGACGTCACATACGAACTAGTGCTATTCTATTGATTCTATTAGAATCAAACAGAAAGTTTGATTCTAGATTCAAATAGATTTGAATCTATTTATTGAATAGTGAAAAAGTCTTTTCTAAAATGACGTCTTGCATATGACTCATAGAAATAGTAGATAGACTAGCTAGAATCAAACTTTCACTGTTCTATCTACTATTGATTCTAGCTGGTCTAGAATCAATAGATTAGAATTCTAGAACCATATGCAAGACGTCACATACGAACTAGTGCTATTCTATGTATTCTATTAGAATCAAACAGAAAGTTTGATTCTAGATTCAAATAGATTTGAATCTATTTATTGAATAGTGAAAAAGTCTTTTCTAAAATGACGTCTTGCATATGACTCATAGAAATAGTAGATAGACTAGCTAGAATCAATAGATTAGAATTCTAGAACCATATGCAAGACGTCACATACGAACTAGTGCTATTCTATTGATTCTATTAGAATCAAACAGAAAGTTTGATTCTAGATTCAAATGGATTTGAATCTATTTATTGAATAGTGAAAAAGTCTTTTCTAAAATGACGTCTTGCATATGACTCATAGAAATAGTAGATAGACTAGCTAGAATCAAACTTTCACTGTTCTATCTACTATTGATTCTAACTGGTCTAGAATCAATAGATTAGAATTCTAGAACCATATGCAAGACGTCACATACGAACTAGTGCTATTCTATTGATTCTATTAGAATCAAACAGAAAGTTTGATTCTAGATTCAAATAGATTTGAATCTATTTATTGAATAGTGAAAAAGTCTTTTCTAAAATGACGTCTTGCATATGACTCATAGAAATAGTAGATAGACTAGCTAGAATCAATAGATTAGAATTCTAGTACCATATGCAAGACGTCACATACGAACTAGTGCTATTCTATTGATTCTATTAGAATCAAACAGAAAGTTTGATTCTAGATTCAAATAGATTTGAATCTATTTATTGAATAGTGAAAAAGTCTTTTCTAAAATGACGTCTTGCATATGACTCATAGAAATAGTAGATAGACTAGCTAGAATCAAACTTTCACTGTTCTATCTACTATTGATTCTAGCTGGTCTAGAATCATTAGATTAGAATTCTAGAACCATATGCAAGACGTCACATACGAACTAGTGCTATTCTATTGATTCTATTAGAATCAAACAGAAAGTTTGATTCTAGATTCAAATAGATTTGAATCTATTTATTGAATAGTGAAAAAGTCTTTTCTAAAATGACGTCTTGCATATGACTCATAGAAATAGTAGATAGACTAGCTAGAATCAATAGATTAGAATTCTAGAACCATAAGTAAGACGTCACATACGAACTAGTGCTATTCTATTGATTCTATTAGAATCAAACAGAAAGTTTGATTCTAGATTCAAATAGATTTGAATCTATTTATTGAATAGTGAAAAAGTCTTTTCTAAAATGACGTCTTGCATATGACTCATAGAAATAGTAGATAGACTAGCTAGAATCAAACTTTCACTGTTCTATCTACTATTGATTCTAGCAGGTCTAGAATCAATAGATTAGAATTCTAGAACCATATGCAAGACGTCACATACGAACTAGTGCTATTCTATTCATTCTATTAGAATCAAACAGAAAGCTTGATTCTAGATTCAAATAGATTTGAATCTATTTATTGAATAGTGAAAAAGTCTTTTCTAAAATGACGTCTTGCATATGACTCATAGAAATAGTAGATAGACTAGCCAGAATCAATAGATTAGAATTCTAGAACCATATGCAAGACGTCACATTCGAACTATTGCTATTCTATTGATTCTATTAGAATCAAACAGAAAGTTTGATTCTAGGTTCAAATAGATTTGAATCTATTTATTGAATAGTGAAAAAGTCTTTTCTAAAATGACGTCTTGCATATGACTCATAGAAATAGTAGATAGACTAGCTAGAATCAATAGATTAGAATTCTAGAACCATATGCAAGACGTCACATACGAACTAGTGCTATTCTATTGATTCTATTAGAATCAAACAGAAAGTTTGATTCTAGATTCAAATAGATTTGAATCTATTTATTGAATAGTGAAAAAGTCTTTTCGAAAATGAAGTCTTGCATATGACTCATAGAAATAGTAGATAGACTAGATAGAATCAAACTTTCACTGTTCTATCTACTATTGATTCTAGCTGGTCTAGAATCAATAGATTAGAATTCTAGAACCATTTGCAAGACGTCACATACGAACTAGTGCTATTCTATTGATTCTATTAGAATCAAACGGAAAGTTTGATTCTAGATTCAAATAGATTTGAATCTATTTATTGAATAGTGAAAAAGTCTTTTCTAAAATGACGTCTTGCATATGACTAATAGAAATAGTAGATAGACTAGCTAGAATCAATAGATTAGAATTCTAGAACCATATGCAAGACGTCACATACGAACTAGTGCTATTCTATTGATTCTATTAGAATCAAACAGAAAGTTTGATTCTAGATTCAAATAGATTTGAATCTATTTATTGAATAGTGAAAAAGCCTTTTCTAAAATGACGTCTTGCATATGACTCATAGAAATAGTAGATAGACTAGCTAGAATCAAACTTTCACTGTTCTATCTACTATTGATTCTAGCTGGTCTAGAATCAATAGATTAGAATTCTAGAACCATATGCAAGACGTCACATACGAACTAGTGCTATTCTATTGATTCTATTAGAATCAAACAGAAAGTTTGATTCTAGATTCAAATAGATTTGAATCTATTTATTGAATAGTGAAAAAGTCTTTTCTAAAATGACGTCTTGCATATGACTCATAGAAATAGTAGATAGACTAGCTAGAATCAATAGATTAGAATTCTAGAACCATATGCAAGACGTCACATACGAACTAGTGCTATTCTATTGATTCTATTAGAATCAAACAGAAAGTTTGATTCTAGATTCAAATAGATTTGAATCTATTTATTGAATAGTGAAAAAGTCTTTTCTAAAATGACGTCTTGCATATGACTCATAGAAATAGTAGATAGACTAGCTAGAATCAAACTTTCACTGTTCTATCTACTATTGATTCTAGCTGGTCTAGAATCAATAGATTAGAATTCTAGAACCATATGCAAGACGTCACATACGAACTAGTGCTATTCTATTCATTCTATTAGAATCAAACAGAAAGCTTGATTCTAGATTCAAATAGATTTGAATCTATTTATTGAATAGTAAAAAAGTCTTTTCTAAAATGACGTCTTGCATATGACTCATAGAAATAGTAGATAGACTAGCCAGAATCAATAGATTAGAATTCTAGAACCATATGCAAGACGTCACATACGAACTAGTGCTATTCTATTGATTCTATTAGAATCAAACAGAAAGTTTGATTCTAGATTCAAATAGATTTGAATCTATTTATTGAATAGTGAAAAAGTCTTTTCTAAAATGACGTCTTGCATATGACTCATAGAAATAGTAGATAGACTAGCTAGAATCAATAGATTAGAATTCTAGAACCATATGCAAGACGTCACATACGAACTAGTGCTATTCTATTGATTCTATTAGAATCAAACAGAAAGTTTGATTCTAGATTCAAATAGATTTGAATCTATTTATTGAATAGTGAAAAAGTCTTTTCTAAAATGAAGTCTTGCATATGACTCATAGAAATAGTAGATAGACTAGCTAGAATCAAACTTTCACTGTTCTATTTACTATTGATTTTAGCTGGTCTAGAATCAATAGATTAGAATTCTAGAACCATTTGCAAGACGTCACATACGAACTAGTGCTATTCTATTGATTCTATTAGAATCAAACAGAAAGTTTGATTCTAGATTCAAATAGATTTGAATCTATTTATTGAATAGTGAAAAAGTCTTTTCTAAAATGACGTCTTGCATATGACTCATAGAAATAGTAGATAGACTAGCTAGAATCAATAGATTAGAATTCTAGAACCATATGCAAGACGTCACATACGAACTAGTGCTATTCTATTGATTCTATTAGAATCAAACAGAAAGTTTGATTCTAGATTCAAATAGATTTGAATCTATTTATTGAATAGTGAAAAAGGCTTTTCTAAAATGACGTCATGCATATGACTCATAGAAATAGTAGATAGGTTAGCTAGAATCAAACTTTCACTGTTCTATCTACTATTGATTCTAGCTGGTCTAGAATCAATAGATTAGAATTCTAGAACCATATGCAAGACGTCACATACGAACTAGTGCTATTCTATTGATTCTATTAGAATCAAACAGAAAGTTTGATTCTAAATTCAAATAGATTTGAATCTATTTATTGAATAGTGAAAAAGTCTTTTCTAAAATGACGTCTTGCATATGACTCATAGAAATAGTAGATAGACTAGCTAGAATCAATAGATTAGAATCCTAGAACCATATGCAAGACGTCACATACGAACTAGTGCTATTCTATTGATTCTATTAGAATCAAACAGAAAGTTTGAAACTAGATTCAAATAGATTTGAATCTATTTATTGAATAGTGAAAAAGTCTTTTCTAAAATGACGTCTTGCATATGACTCATAGAAATAGTAGATAGACTAGCTAGAATCAAACTTTCACTGTTCTATCTACTATTGATTCTAGCTGGTCTAGAATCAATAGATTAGAATTCTAGAACCATATGCAAGACGTCACATACGAACTAGTGCTATTCTATTGATTCTATTAGAATCAAACAGAAAGTTTGATTCTAGATTCAAATAGATTTGAATCTATTTATTGAATAGTGAAAAAGTCTTTTCTAAAATGACGTCTTGCATATGACTCATAGAAATAGTAGATAGACTAGCTAGAATCAAACTTTCACTGTTCTATCTACTATTGATTCTAGCTGGTCTAGAATCAATAGACTAGAATTCTAGAACCATATGCAAGACGTCACATACGAACTAGTGCTATTCTATTGATTCTATTAGAATCAAACAGAAAGTTTGATTCTAGATTCAAATAGATTTGAATCTATTTATTGAATAGTGAAAAAGTCCTTTCTAAAATGACGTCTTGCATATGACTCATAGAAATAGTAGATAGACTAGCTAGAATCAATAGATTAGAATTTTAGAACCATATGCAAGACGTCACATACGAACTAGTGCTATTCTATTGATTCTATTAGAATCAAACAGAAAGTTTGATTCTAGATTCAAATAGATTTGAATCTATTTATTGAATAGTGAAAAAGTCTTTTCTAAAATGACCTCTTGCATATGACTCATAGAAATAGTAGATAGACTAGCTAGAATCAAACTTTCACTGTTCTATCTACTATTGATTCTAGCTGGTCTAGAATCAATAGATTAGAATTCTAGAACCATATGCAAGACGTCACATACGAACTAGTGCTATTCTATTGATTCTATTAGAATCAAACAGAAAGTTTGATTCTAGATTCAAATAGAGTTGAATCTATTTATTGAATAGTGAAAAAGTCTTTTCTAAAATGACGTCTTGCATATGACTCATAGAAATAGTAGATAGACTAGCTAGAATCAATAGATTAGAATTCTAGAACCATATGCAAGACGTGACATACGAACTAGTGCTATTCTATTGATTCTATTAGAATCAAACAGAAAGTTTGATTCTAGATTCAAATAGATTTGAATCTATTTATTGAATAGTGAAAAAGTCTTTTCTAAAATGACGTCTTGCATATGACTCATAGAAATAGTAGATAGACTAGCTAGAATCAAACTTTCACTGTTTTATCTACTATTGATTCTAGCTGGTCTAGAATCAATAGATTAGAATTCTAGAACCATATGCAAGACGTCACATACGAACTAGTGCTATTCTATTGATTCTATTAGAATCAAACAGAATGTTTGATTCTAGATTCAAATAGATTTGAATCTATTTATTGAATAGTGAAAAAGTCTTTTCTAAAATGACGTCTTGCATATGACTCATAGAAATAGTAGATCGACTAGCTAGAATCAAGCTTTCACTGTTCTATCTACTATTGATTCTAGCTGGTCTAGAATCAATAGATTAGAATTCTAGAACCATATGCAAGACGTCACATACGAACTAGTGCTATTCTATTGATTCTATTAGAATCAAACAGAAAGTTTGATTCTAGATTCAAATAGATTTGAATCTATTTATTGAATAGTGAAAAAGTCTTTTCTAAAATGACGTCTTGCATATGACTCATAGAAATAGTAGATAGACTAGCTAGAATCAATAGATTAGAATTCTAGAACCATATGCAAGACGTCACATACGAACTAGTGCTATTCTATTGATTCTATTAGAATCAAACAGAAAGTTTGATTCTAGATTCAAATAGATTTGAATCTATTTATTGAATAGTGAAAAAGTCTTTTCTAAAATGACGTCTTGCATATGACTCATAGAAATAGTAGATAGACTAGCTAGAATCAAACTTTCACTGTTCTATCTACTATTGATTCTAGCTGGTCTAGAATCAATAGACTAGAATTCTAGAACCATATGCAAGACGTCACATACGAACTAGTGCTATTCTATTGATTCTATTAGAATCAAACAGAAAGTTTGATTCTAGATTCAAATAGATTTGAATCTATTTATTGAATAGTGAAAAAGTCCTTTCTAAAATGACGTCTTGCATATGACTCATAGAAATAGTAGATAGACTAGCTAGAATCAATAGATTAGAATTCTAGAACCATATGCAAGACGTCACATACGAACTAGTGCTATTCTATTGATTCTATTAGAATCAAACAGAAAGTTTGATTCTAGATTCAAATAGATTTGAATCTATTTATTGAATAGTGAAAAAGTCTTTTCTAAAATGACGTCTTGCATATGACTCATAGAAATAGTAGATAGACTAGCTAGAATCAAACTTTCACTGTTCTATCTACTATTGATTCTAGCTGGTCTAGAATCAATAGATTAGAATTCTAGAACCATATGCAAGACGTCACATACGAACTAGTGCTATTCTATTGATTCTATTAGAATCAAACAGAAAGTTTGATTCTAGATTCAAATAGAATTGAATCTATTTATTGAATAGTGAAAAAGTCTTTTCTAAAATGACGTCTTGCATATGACTCATAGAAATAGTAGATAGACTAGCTAGAATCAATAGATTAGAATTCTAGAACCATATGCAAGACGTCACATACGAACTAGTGCTATTCTATTGATTCTATTAGAATCAAACAGAAAGTTTGATTCTAGATTCAAATAGATTTGAATCTATTTATTGAATAGTGAAAAAGTATTTTCTAAAATGACGTCTTGCATATGACTCATAGAAATAGTAGATAGACTAGCTAGAATCAAACTTTCACTGTTCTATCTACTATTGATTCTAGCTGGTCTAGAATCAATAGATTAGAATTCTAGAACCATATGCAAGACGTCACATACGAACTAGTGCTATTCTATTGATTCTATTAGAATCAAACAGAAAGTTTGATTCTAGATTCAAATAGATTTGAATCCATTTATTGAATAGTGAACTGTCTTTTCTAAAATGACGTCTTGCATATGACTCATAGAAATAGTAGATACACTAGCTAGAATCAAACTTTCACTGTTCTATCTACTATTGATTCTAGCTGGTCTAGAATCAATAGACTAGAATTCTAGAACCATATGCAAGACGTCACATACGAACTAGTGCTATTCTATTGATTCTATTAGAATCAAACAGAAAGTTTGATTCTAGATTCAAATAGATTTGAATCTATTTATTGAATAGTGAAAAAGTCTTTTCTAAAATAACGTCTTGCATATGACTCATAGAAATAGTAGATAGACTAGCTAGAATCAAACTTTCACTGTTCTATCTACTTTTGATTCTAGCTGGTCTAGAATCAATAGATTAGAATTCTAGAACCATATGCAAGACGTCACGTATGAACTAGTGCTATTCTATTGATTCTATTAGAATCAAACAGAAAGTTTGATTCTAGATTCAAATAGATTTGAATCTATTTATTGAATTGTGAAAAAGTCTTTTCTAAAATGATGTCTTGCATAGAAACTCATAGAAATAGTAGATAGACTAGCTAGAATCAATAGATTAGAATTCTAGAACCATATGCAAGACGTCACATACGAACTAGTGCTATTCTATTGATTCTATTAGAATCAAACAGAAAGTTTGATGCTAGATTCAAATAGATTTGAATCTATTTATTGAATAGTGAAAAAGTCTTTTCTAAAATGACGTCTTGCATATGACTCATAGAAATAGTAGATAGACTAGCTAGAATCAAACTTTCACTGTTCTATCTACTATTGATTCTAGCTGGTCTAGAATCAATAGATTAGAATTCTAGAACCATATGCAAGACGTCACATACGAACTAGTGCTATTCTATTGAATCTATTAGAATCAAACAGAAAGTTTGATTCTAGATTCAAATAGATTTGAATCTATTTATTGAATAGTGAAAAACTCCTTTCTAAAATGACGTCTTGCATATGACTCATAGAAATAGTAGATAGACTAGCTAGAATCAATAGATTAGAATTCTAGAACCATATGCAAGACGTCACATACGAACTAGTGCTATTCTATTGATTCTATTAGAATCAAACAGAAAGTTTGATTCTAGATTCAAATAGATTTGAATCTATTTATTGAATAGTGAAAAAGTCTTTTCTAAAATGACGTCTTGCATATGACTCATAGAAATAGTAGATAGACTAGCTAGAATCAAACTTTCACTGTTCTATCTACTATTGATTCTAGCTGGTCTAGAATCAATAGATTAGAATTCTAGAACCATATGCAAGACGTCACATACGAACTAGTGCTATTCTATTGAATCTATTAGAATCAAACAGAAAGTTTGATTCTAGATTCAAATAGATTTGAATCTATTTATTGAATAGTGAAAAAGTCCTTTCTAAAATGACGTCTTGCATATGACTCATAGAAATAGTAGATAGACTAGCTAGAATCAATAGATTAGAATTCTAGAACCATATGCAAGACGTCACATACGAACTAGTGCTATTCTATTGATTCTATTAGAATCAAACAGAAGGTTTGATTCTAGATTCAAATAGATTTGAATCTATTTATTGAATAGTGAAAAAGTCTTTTCTAAAATGACGTCTTGCATATGACTCATAGAAATAGTAGATAGACTAGCTAGAATCAATAGATTAGAATTCTAGAACATATGCAAGACGTCACATACGAACTAGTGCTATTCTATTGATTCTATTAGAATCAAACAGAAAGTTTGATTCTAGATTCAAATAGATTTGAATCTATTTATTGAATAAAGTCTTTTCTAAAATGACGTCTTGCATATGACTCATAGAAATAGTAGATAGACTAGCTAGAATCAAACTTTCACTGTTCTATCTACTATTGATTCTAGCTGGTCTAGAATCAATAGATTAGAATTCTAGAACCATATGCAAGACGTCACATACGAACTAGTGCTATTCTATTGATTCTATTAGAATCAAACAGAAAGTTTGATTCTAGATTCAAATAGATTTGAATCTATTTATTGAATAGTGAAAAAGTCTTTTCTAAAATGACGTCTTGCATATGACTCATAGAAATAGTAGATAGACTAGCTAGAATCAATAGATTAGAATTCTAGAACCATATGCAAGACGTCACATACGAACTAATGCTATTCTATTGATTCTATTAGAATCAAACAGAAAGTTTGATTCTAGATTCAAATAGATTTGAATCTATTTATTGAATAGTGAAAAAGTCTTTTCTAAAATGACGTCTTGCATATGACTCATAGAAGTAGTAGATAGACTAGCTAGAATCAAACTTTCACCGTTCTATCTACTATTGATTCTAGCTGGTCTAGAATCAATAGATTAGAATTCTAGAACCATATGCAAGACGTCACATACGAACTAGTGCTATTCTATTGATTCTATTAGAATCAAACAGAAAGTTAGATTCTAGATTCAAATAGATTTGAATCTATTTATTGAATAGTGAAAAAGTCTTTTCTAAAATGACGTCTTGCATATGACTCATAGAAATAGTAGATAGACTAGCTAGAATCAATAGATTAGAATTCTAGAACCATATGTAAGACGTCACATACGAACTAGTGCTATTCTATTGATTCTATTAGAATCAAACAGAAAGTTTGATTCTAGATTCAAATAGATTTGAATCTATTTATTGAATAGTGAAAAGCCTTTTCTAAAATGACGTCTTGCATATGACTCATAGAAATAGTAGATAGACTAGCTAGAATCAAACTTTCACTGTTCTATCTACTATTGATTCTAGCTGGTCTAGAATCAATAGATTAGAATTCTAGAACCATATGCAAGACGTCACATATGAACTAGTGCTATTCTATTGATTCTATTAGAATCAAACAGAAAGTTTGATTCTAGATTCAAATAGATTTGAATCTATTTATTGAATAGTGAAAAAGTCTTTTCTAAAATGACGTCTTGCATATGACTCATAGAAATAGTAGATAGACTAGCTAGAATCAATAGATAGAATTCTAGAACCATATGCAAGACGTCACATACGAACTAGTGCTATTCTATTGATTCTATTAGAATCAAACAGAAAGTTTGATTCTAGATTCAAACTTTCTTTTTTTTCTAGATTCAAATAGATTCTAGATTCAAATAGATTTGAATCTATTTATTGAATAGTGAAAGTGAAAAATTTATTCACTAGAATATTCACTATTCACTAGAATAGTGAATAGTGAAAAATTTATTGAATCTAGAACCATATGCGAGACGTCACATACGAAACTAGTGCTATTCTATTGATTCTATTAGAATCAAACAGAAAGTTTGATTCTAGATTCAAATAGATTTGAATCTATTTATTGAATAGTGAAAAAGTCTTTTCTAAAATGACGTCTTGCATATGACTCATAGAAATAGTAGATAGACTAGCTAGAATCAAACTTCACTGTTCTATCTACTATTGATTCTAGCTGGTCTAGAATCAATAGATTAGAATTCTTTAACCATATGCAAGACGTCACATACGAACTAGTGCTATTCTATTGATTCTATTAGAATCAAACAGAAATTTTGATTCTAGATTCAAATAGATTTGAATCTATTTATTGAATAGTGAAAAGTCTTTTCTAAAATGACGTCTTGCATATGACTCATAGAAATAGTAGATAGACTAGCTAGAATCAATAGATTAGAATTCTAGAACCATATGCAAGACGTCACATACGAACTAGTGCTATTCTATTGATTCTATTAGAATCAAACAGAAAGTTTGATTCTAGATTCAAATAGATTTGAATCTATTTATTGAATAAAGTCTTTTCTAAAATGACGTCTTGCATATGACTCATAGAAATAGTAGATAGACTAGCTAGAATCAAACTTTCACTGTTCTATCTAATATTGATTCTAGCTGGTCTAGAATCAATAGATTAGAATTCTAGAACCATATGCAAGACGTCACATACGAACTAGTGCTATTCTATTGATTCTATTAGAATCAAACAGAAAGTTTGATTCTAGATTCAAATAGATTTGAATCTATTTATTGAATAGTGAAAAAGTCTTTTCTAAAATGACATCTTGCATATGACTCATAGAAATAGTAGATAGACTAGCTAGAATCAATAGATTAGAATTCTAGAACCATATGCAAGACGTCACATACGAACTAGCGCTATTCTATTGATTCTATTAGAATCAAACAGAAACTTTGATTCTAGATTCAAATAGATTTGAATCTATTTATTGAATAGTGAAAAAGTCTTTTCTAAAATGACATCTTGCATATGACTCATAGAAATAGTAGATAGACTAGCTAGAATCAAACTTTCACTGTTCTATCTACTATTGATTCTAGCTGGTCTAGAATCAATAGATTGGAATTCTAGAACCATACGCTAGACGTCACATACGAACTAGTGCTATTCTATTGATTCTATTAGAATCAAACAGAAAGTTTGATTCTAGATTCAAATAGATTTGAATCTATTTATTGAATAGTGAAAAAGTCTTTTCTAAAATGACGTCTTGCATATGAATCATAGAAATAGTAGATAAACTAGCTAGAATCAAACTTTCACTGTTCTATCTACTATTGATTCTAGCTGGTCTAGAATCAATAGATTAGAATTCTAGAACATATGCAAGACGTCACCTACGAACTAGTGCTATTCTATTGATTCTATTGAATCAAACAGAAAGTTTGATTCTAGATTCAAATAGATTTGAATCTATTTATTGAATAGTGAAAAAGTCTTTTCTAAAATGACGTCTTGCATATGACTCATAGAAATAGTAGATAGACTAGCTAGAATCAATAGATTAGAATTCTAGAACCATATGCAAGACGTCACATACGAACTAGTGCTATTCTATTGATTCTATTAGAATCAAACAGAAAGTTTGATTCTAGATTCAAATAGATTTGAATCTATTTATGAATAGTGAAAAAGTCTTTTCTAAAATGACGTCTTGCATATGACTCATAGAAATAGTAGATAGACTAGCTAGAATCAATAGATTAGAATTCTAGAACCATATGCAAGACGTCACATACGAACTAGTGCTATTCTATTGATTCTATTAGAATCAAACAGAAAGTTTGATTCTAGTTTCAAATAGATTTGAATCTATTTATTGAATAGTGAAAAAGTCTTTTCTAAAATGACGTCTTGCATATGACTCATAGAATAGTAGATAGACTAGCTAGAATCAATAGATTAGAATTCTAGAACCATATGCAAGACGTCACATACGAACTAGTGCTATTCTATGATTCTATAGAATCAAACAGAAGTTTGATTCTAGATTCAATAGATTTGAATCTATTTATTGAATAGTGAAAAAGTCTTTTCTTAAATGACGTCTTGCATATGACTCATAGAATAGTAGATAGACTAGCTAGAATCATTAGATTAGAATTCTAGAACCATATGCAAGACGTCACATACGAACTAGTGCTATTCTATTGATTCTATTAGAATCAAACAGAAAGTTTGATTCTAGATTCAAATAGATTTGAATCTATTTATTGAATAGTGAAAAAGTCTTTTCTAAAATGACGTCTTGCATATGACTCATAGAAATAGTAGATAGACTAGCTAGAATCAATAGATTAGAATTCTAGAACCATATGCAAGACTTCACATACGAACTAGTGCTATTCTATTGATTCTATTAGAATCAAACAGAAAGTTTGATTCTAGATTCAAATAGATTTGAATCTATTATTGAATAGTGAAAAAGTCTTTTCTAAAATGACGTCTTGCATATGACTCATAGAAATAGTAGATAGACTAACTAGAATCAAACTTTCACTGTTCTATCTACTATTGATTCTAGCTGGTCTAGAATCAATAGATTAGAATTCTAGAACCATATGCAAGACGTCACATACAAACTAGTGCTATTCTATTGATTCTATTAGAATCAAACAGAAAGTTTGATTCTAGATTCAAATAGATTTGAATCTATTTATTGAATAGTGAAAAAGTCTTTTCTAAAATGACGTCTTGCATATGACTCATAGAAATAGTAGATAGACTAGCTAGAATCAATAGATTAGAATTCTAGAACCATATGCAAGACGTCACATACGAACTAGTGCTATTCTATTGATTCTATTAGAATCAAACAGAAAGTTTGATTCTAGATTCAAATAGATTTGAATCTATTTATTGAATAGTGAAAAAGTCTTTTCTAAAATGACGTCTTGCATATGACTCATAGAAATAGTAGATAGACTAGCTAGAATCAAACTTTCACTGTTCTATCTACTATTGATTCTAGCTGGTCTAGAATCAATAGATTAGAATTCTAGAACCATATGCAAGACGTCACATACGAACTAGTGCTATTCTATTGATTCTATTAGAATCAAACAGAAAGTTTGATTCTAGATTCAAATAGATTTGAATCTATTATTGAATAGTGAAAAAGTCTTTTCTAAAATGACGTCTTGCATATGACTCATAGAAATAGTAGATAGACTAGCTAGAAAGTTTGATTCTAGCTGGTCTAGAATCAATAGATTAGAATTCTAGAACCATATGCAAGACGTCACATACGAACTAGTGCTATTCTATTGATTCTATTAGAATCAAACAGAAAGTTTGATTCTAGATTCAAATAGATTTGAATCTATTTATTGAATAGTGAAAAAGTCTTTTCTAAAATGACGTCTTGCATATGACTCATAGAAATAGCTAGAATCAAACTTTCACTGTTCTATCTACTATTGATTCTAGCTGGTCTAGAATCAATAGATTAGAATTCTAGAACCATATGCATGACGTCACATACGAACTAGTGCTATTCTATTGATTCTATTAGAATCAAACAGAAAGTTTGATTCTAGATTCAAATAGATTTGAATCTATTTATTGAATAGTGAAAAAGTCTTTTCTAAAATTACGTCTTGCATATGACTCATAGAAATAGTAGATAGAATAGCTAGAATCAAACTTTCACTGTTCTATCTACTATTGATTCTAGCTGGTCTAGAATCAATAGATTAGAATTCTAGAACCATATGCAAGACGTCACATACGAACTAGTGCTATTCTATTGATTCTATTAGAATCAAACAGAAAGTTTGATTCTAGATTCAAATAGATTTGAATCTATTTATTGAATAGTGAAAAAGTCTTTTCTAAAATGACGTCTTGCATATGACTCATAGAAATAGTAGATAGACTAGCTAGAATCAATAGATTAGAATTCTAGAACCATATGCAAGACGTCACATACG
>NW_027063998.1:0-28975 GCF_032884065.1 Artemia franciscana
GGCTCTTTTCCTATTTCAAAAGTTTTAGTTTTCGAGGGTAATAGCTACGTATGTTGAAAAAATGAAGATATTAGACTATTTTATGATTGCAAATGGTAAAGAATGTGATTAAAGGCTCTTTTCCTATTTCAAAAGTTTTAGTTTTCGAGGGTAATAGCTACGTATGTTGAAAAAATGAAGATATTAGACTATTTTATGATTGCAAATGGTAAAGAATGTGATTAAAGGCTCTTTTCCTATGTCAAAAGTTTTAGTTTTCGAGGGTAATAGCTACGTATGTTGAAAAAATGAAGATATTAGACTATTTTATGATTGCAAATGGTAAAGAATGTGATTAAAGGCTCTTTTCCTATTTCAAAAGTTTTAGTTTTCGAGGGTAATAGCTACGTATGTTGAAAAAATGAAGATATTAGACTATTTTATGATTGCAAATGGTAAAGAATGTGATTAAAGGCTCTTTTCCTATGTCAAAAGTTTTAGTTTTCGAGGGTAATAGCTACGTATGTTGAAAAAATGAAGATATTAGACTATTTTATGATTGCAAATGGTAAAGAATGTGATTAAAGGCTCTTTTCCTATTTCAAAAGTTTTAGTTTTCGAGGGTAATAGCTACGTATGTTGAAAAAATGAAGATATTAGACTATTTTATGATTGCAAATGGTAAAGAATGTGATTAAAGGCTCTTTTCCTATGTCAAAAGTTTTAGTTTTCGAGGGTAATAGCTACGTATGTTGAAAAAATGAAGATATTAGACTATTTTATGATTGCAAATGGTAAAGAATGTGATTAAAGGCTCTTTTCCTATTTCAAAAGTTTTAGTTTTCGAGGGTAATAGCTACGTATGTTGAAAAAATGAAGATATTAGACTATTTTATGATTGCAAATGGTAAAGAATGTGATTAAAGGCTCTTTTCCTATGTCAAAAGTTTTAGTTTTCGAGGGTAATAGCTACGTATGTTGAAAAAATGAAGATATTAGACTATTTTATGATTGCAAATGGTAAAGAATGTGATTAAAGGCTCTTTTCCTATTTCAAAAGTTTTAGTTTTCGAGGGTAATAGCTACGTATGTTGAAAAAATGAAGATATTAGACTATTTTATGATTGCAAATGGTAAAGAATGTGATTAAAGGCTCTTTTCCTATGTCAAAAGTTTTAGTTTTCGAGGGTAATAGCTACGTATGTTGAAAAAATGAAGATATTAGACTATTTTATGATTGCAAATGGTAAAGAATGTGATTAAAGGCTCTTTTCCTATGTCAAAAGTTTTAGTTTTCGAGGGTAATAGCTACGTATGTTGAAAAAATGAAGATATTAGACTATTTTATGATTGCAAATGGTAAAGAATGTGATTAAAGGCTCTTTTCCTATTCAAAAGTTTTAGTTTTCGAGGGTAATAGCTACGTATGTTGAAAAAATGAAGATATTAGACTATTTTATGATTGCAAATGGTAAAGAATGTGATTAAAGGCTCTTTTCCTATTTCAAAAGTTTTAGTTTTCGAGGGTAATAGCTACGTATGTTGAAAAAATGAAGATATTAGACTATTTTATGATTGCAAATGGTAAAGAATGTGATTAAAGGCTCTTTTCCTATTCAAAAGTTTTAGTTTTCGAGGGTAATAGCTACGTATGTTGAAAAAATGAAGATATTAGACTATTTTATGATTGCAAATGGTAAAGAATGTGATTAAAGGCTCTTTTCCTATTTCAAAAGTTTTAGTTTTCGAGGGTAATAGCTACGTATGTTGAAAAAATGAAGATATTAGACTATTTTATGATTGCAAATGGTAAAGAATGTGATTAAAGGCTCTTTTCCTATTTCAAAAGTTTTAGTTTTCGAGGGTAATAGCTACGTATGTTGAAAAAATGAAGATATTAGACTATTTTATGATTGCACATGGTAAAGAATGTGATTAAAGGCTCTTTTCCTATTTCAAAAGTTTTAGTTTTCGAGGGTAATAGCTACGTATGTTGAAAAAATGAAGATATTAGACTATTTTATGATTGCAAATGGTAAAGAATGTGATTAAAGGCTCTTTTCCTATGTCAAAAGTTTTAGTTTTCGAGGGTAATAGCTACGTATGTTGAAAAAATGAAGATATTAGACTATTTTATGATTGCAAATGGTAAAGAATGTGATTAAAGGCTCTTTTCCTATGTCAAAAGTTTTAGTTTTCGAGGGTAATAGCTACGTATGTTGAAAAAATGAAGATATTAGACTATTTTATGATTGCAAATGGTAAAGAATGTGATTAAAGGCTCTTTTCCTATTTCAAAAGTTTTAGTTTTCGAGGGTAATAGCTACGTATGTTGAAAAAATGAAGATATTAGACTATTTTATGATTGCACATGGTAAAGAATGTGATTAAAGGCTCTTTTCCTATGTCAAAAGTTTTAGTTTTCGAGGGTAATAGCTACGTATGTTGAAAAAATGAAGATATTAGACTATTTTATGATTGCAAATGGTAAAGAATGTGATTAAAGGCTCTTTTCCTATGTCAAAAGTTTTAGTTTTCGAGGGTAATAGCTACGTATGTTGAAAAAATGAAGATATTAGACTATTTTATGATTGCAAATGGTAAAGAATGTGATTAAAGGCTCTTTTCCTATTTCAAAAGTTTTAGTTTTCGAGGGTAATAGCTACGTATGTTGAAAAAATGAAGATATTAGACTATTTTATGATTGCAAATGGTAAAGAATGTGATTAAAGGCTCTTTTCCTATTCAAAAGTTTTAGTTTTCGAGGGTAATAGCTACGTATGTTGAAAAAATGAAGATATTAGACTATTTTATGATTGCACAATGGTAAAGAATGTGATTAAAGGCTCTTTTCCTATTTCAAAAGTTTTAGTTTTCGAGGGTAATAGCTACGTATGTTGAAAAAATGAAGATATTAGACTATTTTATGATTGCACATGGTAAAGAATGTGATTAAAGGCTCTTTTCCTATTTCAAAAGTTTTAGTTTTCGAGGGTAATAGCTACGTATGTTGAAAAAATGAAGATATTAGACTATTTTATGATTGCAAATGGTAAAGAATGTGATTAAAGGCTCTTTTCCTATTTCAAAAGTTTTAGTTTTCGAGGGTAATAGCTACGTATGTTGAAAAAATGAAGATATTAGACTATTTTATGATTGCACATGGTAAAGAATGTGATTAAAGGCTCTTTTCCTATGTCAAAAGTTTTAGTTTTCGAGGGTAATAGCTACGTATGTTGAAAAAATGAAGATATTAGACTATTTTATGATTGCAAATGGTAAAGAATGTGATTAAAGGCTCTTTTCCTATGTCAAAAGTTTTAGTTTTCGAGGGTAATAGCTACGTATGTTGAAAAAATGAAGATATTAGACTATTTTATGATTGCAAATGGTAAAGAATGTGATTAAAGGCTCTTTTCCTATGTCAAAAGTTTTAGTTTTCGAGGGTAATAGCTACGTATGTTGAAAAAATGAAGATATTAGACTATTTTATGATTGCACATGGTAAAGAATGTGATTAAAGGCTCTTTTCCTATTTCAAAAGTTTTAGTTTTCGAGGGTAATAGCTACGTATGTTGAAAAAATGAAGATATTAGACTATTTTATGATTGCAAATGGTAAAGAATGTGATTAAAGGCTCTTTTCCTATGTCAAAAGTTTTAGTTTTCGAGGGTAATAGCTACGTATGTTGAAAAAATGAAGATATTAGACTATTTTATGATTGCAAATGGTAAAGAATGTGATTAAAGGCTCTTTTCCTATGTCAAAAGTTTTAGTTTTCGAGGGTAATAGCTACGTATGTTGAAAAAATGAAGATATTAGACTATTTTATGATTGCAAATGGTAAAGAATGTGATTAAAGGCTCTTTTCCTATGTCAAAAGTTTTAGTTTTCGAGGGTAATAGCTACGTATGTTGAAAAAATGAAGATATTAGACTATTTTATGATTGCACATGGTAAAGAATGTGATTAAAGGCTCTTTTCCTATTCAAAAGTTTTAGTTTTCGAGGGTAATAGCTACGTATGTTGAAAAAATGAAGATATTAGACTATTTTATGATTGCAAATGGTAAAGAATGTGATTAAAGGCTCTTTTCCTATTTCAAAAGTTTTAGTTTTCGAGGGTAATAGCTACGTATGTTGAAAAAATGAAGATATTAGACTATTTTATGATTGCAATGGTAAAGAATGTGATTAAAGGCTCTTTTCCTATGTTCAAAAGTTTTAGTTTTCGAGGGTAATAGCTACGTATGTTGAAAAAATGAAGATATTAGACTATTTTATGATTGCAAATGGTAAAGAATGTGATTAAAGGCTCTTTTCCTATGTCAAAAGTTTTAGTTTTCGAGGGTAATAGCTACGTATGTTGAAAAAATGAAGATATTAGACTATTTTATGATTGCACATGGTAAAGAATGTGATTAAAGGCTCTTTTCCTATGTCAAAAGTTTTAGTTTTCGAGGGTAATAGCTACGTATGTTGAAAAAATGAAGATATTAGACATTTTATGATTGCAAATGGTAAAGAATGTGATTAAAGGCTCTTTTCCTATTTCAAAAGTTTTAGTTTTCGAGGGTAATAGCTACGTATGTTGAAAAAATGAAGATATTAGACTATTTTATGATTGCACATGGTAAAGAATGTGATTAAAGGGTCTTTTGCTATTTCAAAAGTTTTAGTTTTCGAGGGTAATAGCTACGTATGTTGAAAAAATGAAGATATTAGACTATTTTATGATTGCACATGGTAAAGAATGTGATTAAAGGCTCTTTTCCTATTTCAAAAGTTTTAGTTTTCGAGGGTAATAGCTACGTATGTTGAAAAAATGAAGATATTAGACTATTTTATGATTGCAAATGGTAAAGAATGTGATTAAAGGCTCTTTTCCTATGTCAAAAGTTTTAGTTTTCGAGGGTAATAGCTACGTATGTTGAAAAAATGAAGATATTAGACTATTTTATGATTGCAAATGGTAAAGAATGTGATTAAAGGCTCTTTTCCTATTTCAAAAGTTTTAGTTTTCGAGGGTAATAGCTATATGTTGGAAAAAATGAAGATATTAGACTATTTTATGATTGCACATGGTAAAGAATGTGATTAAAGGCTCTTTTCTATGTCAAAAGTTTTAGTTTTCGAGGGTAATAGCTACGTATGTTGAAAAAATGAAGATATTAGACTATTTTATGATTGCAAATGGTAAAGAATGTGATTAAAGGCTCTTTTCCTATTTCAAAAGTTTTAGTTTTCGAGGGTAATAGCTACGTATGTTGAAAAAATGAAGATATTAGACTATTTTATGATTGCACATGGTAAAGAATGTGCTTAAAGGCTCTTTTCCTATGTCAAAAGTTTTAGTTTTCGAGGGTAATAGCTACGTATGTTGAAAAAATGAAGATATTAGACTATTTTATGATTGCAAATGGTAAAGAATGTGATTAAAGGCTCTTTTCCTATTTCAAAAGTTTTAGTTTTCGAGGGTAATAGCTACGTATGTTGAAAAAATGAAGATATTAGACTATTTTATGATTGCACATGGTAAAGAATGTGATTAAAGGCTCTTTTCCTATGTTCAAAAGTTTTAGTTTTCGAGGGTAATAGCTACGTATGTTGAAAAAATGAAGATATTAGACTATTTTATGATTGCAAATGGTAAAGAATGTGATTAAAGGCTCTTTTCCTATTTCAAAAGTTTTAGTTTTCGAGGGTAATAGCTACGTATGTTGAAAAAATGAAGATATTAGACTATTTTATGATTGCACATGGTAAAGAATGTGATTAAAGGCTCTTTTCCTATGTCAAAAGTTTTAGTTTTCGAGGGTAATAGCTACGTATGTTGAAAAAATGAAGATATTAGACTATTTTATGATTGCAAATGGTAAAGAATGTGATTAAAGGCTCTTTTCCTATTTCAAAAGTTTTAGTTTTCGAGGGTAATAGCTACGTATGTTGAAAAAATGAAGATATTAGACTATTTTATGATTGCACATGGTAAAGAATGTGATTAAAGGCTCTTTTCCTATGTCAAAAGTTTTAGTTTTCGAGGGTAATAGCTACGTATGTTGAAAAAATGAAGATATTAGACTATTTTATGATTGCAAATGGTAAAGAATGTGATTAAAGGCTCTTTTCCTATTTCAAAAGTTTTAGTTTTCGAGGGTAATAGCTACGTATGTTGAAAAAATGAAGATATTAGACTATTTTATGATTGCACATGGTAAAGAATGTGATTAAAGGCTCTTTTCCTATGTCAAAAGTTTTAGTTTTCGAGGGTAATAGCTACGTATGTTGAAAAAATGAAGATATTAGACTATTTTATGATTGCAAATGGTAAAGAATGTGATTAAAGGCTCTTTTCCTATTTCAAAAGTTTTAGTTTTCGAGGGTAATAGCTACGTATGTTGAAAAAATGAAGATATTAGACTATTTTATGATTGCACATGGTAAAGAATGTGATTAAAGGCTCTTTTCCTATTTCAAAAGTTTTAGTTTTCGAGGGTAATAGCTACGTATGTTGAAAAAATGAAGATATTAGACTATTTTATGATTGCACATGGTAAAGAATGTGATTAAAGGCTCTTTTCCTATTTCAAAAGTTTTAGTTTTCGAGGGTAATAGCTACGTATGTTGAAAAAATGAAGATATTAGACTATTTTATGATTGCACATGGTAAAGAATGTGATTAAAGGCTCTTTTCCTATGTCAAAAGTTTTAGTTTTCGAGGGTAATAGCTACGTATGTTGAAAAAATGAAGATATTAGACTATTTTATGATTGCAAATGGTAAAGAATGTGATTAAAGGCTCTTTTCCTATTTCAAAAGTTTTAGTTTTCGAGGGTAATAGCTACGTATGTTGAAAAAATGAAGATATTAGACTATTTTATGATTGCAAATGGTAAAGAATGTGATTAAAGGCTCTTTTCCTATTTCAAAAGTTTTAGTTTTCGAGGGTAATAGCTACGTATGTTGAAAAAATGAAGATATTAGACTATTTTATGATTGCAAATGGTAAAGAATGTGATTAAAGGCTCTTTTCCTATTTCAAAAGTTTTAGTTTTCGAGGGTAATAGCTACGTATGTTGAAAAAATGAAGATATTAGACTATTTTATGATTGCAAATGGTAAAGAATGTGATTAAAGGCTCTTTTCCTATGTCAAAAGTTTTAGTTTTCGAGGGTAATAGCTACGTATGTTGAAAAAATGAAGATATTAGACTATTTTATGATTGCAAATGGTAAAGAATGTGATTAAAGGCTCTTTTCCTATGTCAAAAGTTTTAGTTTTCGAGGGTAATAGCTACGTATGTTGAAAAAATGAAGATATTAGACTATTTTATGATTGCAATGGTAAAGAATGTGATTAAAGGCTCTTTTCCTATTCAAAAGTTTTAGTTTTCGAGGGTAATAGCTACGTATGTTGAAAAAATGAAGATATTAGACTATTTTATGATTGCAAATGGTAAAGAATGTGATTAAAGGCTCTTTTCCTATGTCAAAAGTTTTAGTTTCGAGGGTAATAGCTACGTATGTTGAAAAAATGAAGATATTAGACTATTTTATGATTGCAAATGGTAAAGAATGTGATTAAAGGCTCTTTTCCTATGTCAAAAGTTTTAGTTTTCGAGGGTAATAGCTACGTATGTTGAAAAAATGAAGATATTAGACTATTTTATGATTGCAAATGGTAAAGAATGTGATTAAAGGCTCTTTTCCTATGTCAAAAGTTTTAGTTTTCGAGGGTAATAGCTACGTATGTTGAAAAAATGAAGATATTAGACTATTTTATGATTGCACATGGTAAAGAATGTGATTAAAGGCTCTTTTCCTATTTCAAAAGTTTTAGTTTTCGAGGGTAATAGCTACGTATGTTGAAAAAATGAAGATATTAGACTATTTTATGATTGCAAATGGTAAAGAATGTGATTAAAGGCTCTTTTCCTATGTCAAAAGTTTTAGTTTTCGAGGGTAATAGCTACGTATGTTGAAAAAATGAAGATATTAGACTATTTTATGATTGCAAATGGTAAAGAATGTGATTAAAGGCTCTTTTCCTATTCAAAAGTTTTAGTTTTCGAGGGTAATAGCTACGTATGTTGAAAAAATGAAGATATTAGACTATTTTATGATTGCAAATGGTAAAGAATGTGATTAAAGGCTCTTTTCCTATTTCAAAAGTTTTAGTTTTCGAGGGTAATAGCTACGTATGTTGAAAAAATGAAGATATTAGACTATTTTATGATTGCACATGGTAAAGAATGTGATTAAAGGCTCTTTTCCTATGTCAAAAGTTTTAGTTTTCGAGGGTAATAGCTACGTATGTTGAAAAAATGAAGATATTAGACTATTTTATGATTGCAAATGGTAAAGAATGTGATTAAAGGCTCTTTTCCTATTTCAAAAGTTTTAGTTTTCGAGGGTAATAGCTACGTATGTTGAAAAAATGAAGATATTAGACTATTTTATGATTGCATGGTAAAGAATGTGATTAAAGGCTCTTTTCCTATTTCAAAAGTTTTAGTTTTCGAGGGTAATAGCTACGTATGTTGAAAAAATGAAGATATTAGACTATTTTATGATTGCAAATGGTAAAGAATGTGATTAAAGGCTCTTTTCCTATTTCAAAAGTTTTAGTTTTCGAGGGTAATAGCTACGTATGTTGAAAAAATGAAGATATTAGACTATTTTATGATTGCACATGGTAAAGAATGTGATTAAAGGCTCTTTTCCTATGTCAAAAGTTTTAGTTTTCGAGGGTAATAGCTACGTATGTTGAAAAAATGAAGATATTAGACTATTTTATGATTGCAAATGGTAAAGAATGTGATTAAAGGCTCTTTTCCTATGTCAAAAGTTTTAGTTTTCGAGGGTAATAGCTACGTATGTTGAAAAAATGAAGATATTAGACATTTTATGATTGCACATGGTAAAGAATGTGATTAAAGGCTCTTTTCCTATGTCAAAAGTTTTAGTTTTCGAGGGTAATAGCTACGTATGTTGAAAAAATGAAGATATTAGACTATTTTATGATTGCAAATGGTAAAGAATGTGATTAAAGGCTCTTTTCCTATTTCAAAAGTTTTAGTTTTCGAGGGTAATAGCTACGTATGTTGAAAAAATGAAGATATTAGACAATTTTATGATTGCACATGGTAAAGAATGTGATTAAAGGCTCTTTTCCTATGTCAAAAGTTTTAGTTTTCGAGGGTAATAGCTACGTATGTTGAAAAAATGAAGATATTAGACTATTTTATGATTGCAAATGGTAAAGAATGTGATTAAAGGCTCTTTTCCTATCAAAAGTTTTAGTTTTCGAGGGTAATAGCTACGTATGTTGAAAAAATGAAGATATTAGACATTTTATGATTGCACATGGTAAAGAATGTGATTAAAGGCTCTTTTCCTATGTCAAAAGTTTTAGTTTTCGAGGGTAATAGCTACGTATGTTGAAAAAATGAAGATATTAGACTATTTTATGATTGCAAATGGTAAAGAATGTGATTAAAGGCTCTTTTCCTATTTCAAAAGTTTTAGTTTTCGAGGGTAATAGCTACGTATGTTGAAAAAATGAAGATATTAGACTATTTTATGATTGCAATGGTAAAGAATGTGATTAAAGGCTCTTTTCCTATTTCAAAAGTTTTAGTTTTCGAGGGTAATAGCTACGTATGTTGAAAAAATGAAGATATTAGACTATTTTATGATTGCAAATGGTAAAGAATGTGATTAAAGGCTCTTTTCCTATTTCAAAAGTTTTAGTTTTCGAGGGTAATAGCTACGTATGTTGAAAAAATGAAGATATTAGACTATTTTATGATTGCACATGGTAAAGAATGTGATTAAAGGCTCTTTTCCTATTTCAAAAGTTTTAGTTTTCGAGGGTAATAGCTACGTATGTTGAAAAAATGAAGATATTAGACTATTTTATGATTGCACATGGTAAAGAATGTGATTAAAGGCTCTTTTCCTATGTTCAAAAGTTTTAGTTTTCGAGGGTAATAGCTACGTATGTTGAAAAAATGAAGATATTAGACTATTTTATGATTGCAATGGTAAAGAATGTGATTAAAGGCTCTTTTCCTATTTCAAAAGTTTTAGTTTTCGAGGGTAATAGCTACGTATGTTGAAAAAATGAAGATATTAGACTATTTTATGATTGCAAATGGTAAAGAATGTGATTAAAGGCTCTTTTCCTATGTCAAAAGTTTTAGTTTTCGAGGGTAATAGCTACGTATGTTGAAAAAATGAAGATATTAGACTATTTTATGATTGCAATGGTAAAGAATGTGATTAAAGGCTCTTTTCCTATTTCAAAAGTTTTAGTTTTCGAGGGTAATAGCTACGTATGTTGAAAAAATGAAGATATTAGACTATTTTATGATTGCACATGGTAAAGAATGTGATTAAAGGCTCTTTTCCTATGTCAAAAGTTTTAGTTTTCGAGGGTAATAGCTACGTATGTTGAAAAAATGAAGATATTAGACTATTTTATGATTGCACATGGTAAAGAATGTGATTAAAGGCTCTTTTCCTATTTCAAAAGTTTTAGTTTTCGAGGGTAATAGCTACGTATGTTGAAAAAATGAAGATATTAGACTATTTTATGATTGCACATGGTAAAGAATGTGATTAAAGGCTCTTTTCCTATGTCAAAAGTTTTAGTTTTCGAGGGTAATAGCTACGTATGTTGAAAAAATGAAGATATTAGACTATTTTATGATTGCAATGGTAAAGAATGTGATTAAAGGCTCTTTTCCTATTTCAAAAGTTTTAGTTTTCGAGGGTAATAGCTACGTATGTTGAAAAAATGAAGATATTAGACTATTTTATGATTGCAAATGGTAAAGAATGTGATTAAAGGCTCTTTTCCTATGTCAAAAGTTTTAGTTTTCGAGGGTAATAGCTACGTATGTTGAAAAAATGAAGATATTAGACTATTTTATGATTGCAATGGTAAAGAATGTGATTAAAGGCTCTTTTCCTATTTCAAAAGTTTTAGTTTTCGAGGGTAATAGCTACGTATGTTGAAAAAATGAAGATATTAGACTATTTTATGATTGCAAATGGTAAAGAATGTGATTAAAGGCTCTTTTCCTATTTCAAAAGTTTTAGTTTTCGAGGGTAATAGCTACGTATGTTGAAAAAATGAAGATATTAGACTATTTTATGATTGCAATGGTAAAGAATGTGATTAAAGGCTCTTTTCCTATTTCAAAAGTTTTAGTTTTCGAGGGTAATAGCTACGTATGTTGAAAAAATGAAGATATTAGACTATTTTATGATTGCAAATGGTAAAGAATGTGATTAAAGGCTCTTTTCCTATGTCAAAAGTTTTAGTTTTCGAGGGTAATAGCTACGTATGTTGAAAAAATGAAGATATTAGACTATTTTATGATTGCACATGGTAAAGAATGTGATTAAAGGCTCTTTTCCTATGTCAAAAGTTTTAGTTTTCGAGGGTAATAGCTACGTATGTTGAAAAAATGAAGATATTAGACTATTTTATGATTGCAAATGGTAAAGAATGTGATTAAAGGCTCTTTTCCTATTTCAAAAGTTTTAGTTTTCGAGGGTAATAGCTACGTATGTTGAAAAAATGAAGATATTAGACTATTTTATGATTGCAATGGTAAAGAATGTGATTAAAGGCTCTTTTCCTATTTCAAAAGTTTTAGTTTTCGAGGGTAATAGCTACGTATGTTGAAAAAATGAAGATATTAGACTATTTTATGATTGCAAATGGTAAAGAATGTGATTAAAGGCTCTTTTCCTATTCAAAAGTTTTAGTTTTCGAGGGTAATAGCTACGTATGTTGAAAAAATGAAGATATTAGACTATTTTATGATTGCAAATGGTAAAGAATGTGATTAAAGGCTCTTTTCCTATGTCAAAAGTTTTAGTTTTCGAGGGTAATAGCTACGTATGTTGAAAAAATGAAGATATTAGACTATTTTATGATTGCAAATGGTAAAGAATGTGATTAAAGGCTCATTTCAATTACGTAATAGTTGAAAAAATGAAGATATTAGACTATTTTATGATTGCAATGGTAAAGAATGTGATTAAAGGCTCTTTTCCTATTTCAAAAGTTTTAGTTTTCGAGGGTAATAGCTACGTATGTTGAAAAAATGAAGATATTAGACTATTTTATGATTGCAAATGGTAAAGAATGTGATTAAAGGCTCTTTTCCTATTTCAAAAGTTTTAGTTTTCGAGGGTAATAGCTACGTATGTTGAAAAAATGAAGATATTAGACTATTTTATGATTGCACATGGTAAAGAATGTGATTAAAGGCTCTTTTCCTATGTCAAAAGTTTTAGTTTTCGAGGGTAATAGCTACGTATGTTGAAAAAATGAAGATATTAGACTATTTTATGATTGCAAATGGTAAAGAATGTGATTAAAGGCTCTTTTCCTATTTCAAAAGTTTTAGTTTTCGAGGGTAATAGCTACGTATGTTGAAAAAATGAAGATATTAGACTATTTTATGATTGCACATGGTAAAGAATGTGATTAAAGGCTCTTTTCCTATGTCAAAAGTTTTAGTTTTCGAGGGTAATAGCTACGTATGTTGAAAAAATGAAGATATTAGACTATTTTATGATTGATTGCAAATGGTAAAGAATGTGATTAAAGGCTCTTTTCCTATTTCAAAAGTTTTAGTTTTCGAGGGTAATAGCTACGTATGTTGAAAAAATGAAGATATTAGACTATTTTATGATTGCACATGGTAAAGAATGTGATTAAAGGCTCTTTTCCTATGTCAAAAGTTTTAGTTTTCGAGGGTAATAGCTACGTATGTTGAAAAAATGAAGATATTAGACTATTTTATGATTGCAAATGGTAAAGAATGTGATTAAAGGCTCTTTTCCTATTTCAAAAGTTTTAGTTTTCGAGGGTAATAGCTACGTATGTTGAAAAAATGAAGATATTAGACTATTTTATGATTGCAAATGGTAAAGAATGTGATTAAAGGCTCTTTTCCTATGTCAAAAGTTTTAGTTTTCGAGGGTAATAGCTACGTATGTTGAAAAAATGAAGATATTAGACTATTTTATGATTGCACATGGTAAAGAATGTGATTAAAGGCTCTTTTCCTATTTCAAAAGTTTTAGTTTTCGAGGGTAATAGCTACGTATGTTGAAAAAATGAAGATATTAGACTATTTTATGATTGCAATGGTAAAGAATGTGATTAAAGGCTCTTTTCCTATGTCAAAAGTTTTAGTTTTCGAGGGTAATAGCTACGTATGTTGAAAAAATGAAGATATTAGACTATTTTATGATTGCAAATGGTAAAGAATGTGATTAAAGGCTCTTTTCCTATGTCAAAAGTTTTAGTTTTCGAGGGTAATAGCTACGTATGTTGAAAAAATGAAGATATTAGACTAATTTTATGATTGCACATGGTAAAGAATGTGATTAAAGGCTCTTTTCCTATTTCAAAAGTTTTAGTTTTCGAGGGTAATAGCTACGTATGTTGAAAAAATGAAGATATTAGACTATTTTATGATTGCACATGGTAAAGAATGTGATTAAAGGCTCTTTTCCTATTTCAAAAGTTTTAGTTTTCGAGGGTAATAGCTACGTATGTTGAAAAAATGAAGATATTAGACTATTTTATGATTGCAAATGGTAAAGAATGTGATTAAAGGCTCTTTTCCTATGTCAAAAGTTTTAGTTTTCGAGGGTAATAGCTACGTATGTTGAAAAAATGAAGATATTAGACTATTTTATGATTGCAAATGGTAAAGAATGTGATTAAAGGCTCTTTTCCTATGTCAAAAGTTTTAGTTTTCGAGGGTAATAGCTACGTATGTTGAAAAAATGAAGATATTAGACTATTTTATGATTGCACATGGTAAAGAATGTGATTAAAGGCTCTTTTCCTATTTCAAAAGTTTTAGTTTTCGAGGGTAATAGCTACGTATGTTGAAAAAATGAAGATATTAGACTATTTTATGATTGCACATGGTAAAGAATGTGATTAAAGGCTCTTTTCCTATTTCAAAAGTTTTAGTTTTCGAGGGTAATAGCTACGTATGTTGAAAAAATGAAGATATTAGACTATTTTATGATTGCAATGGTAAAGAATGTGATTAAAGGCTCTTTTCCTATGTCAAAAGTTTTAGTTTTCGAGGGTAATAGCTACGTATGTTGAAAAAATGAAGATATTAGACTATTTTATGATTGCAAATGGTAAAGAATGTGATTAAAGGCTCTTTTCCTATGTCAAAAGTTTTAGTTTTCGAGGGTAATAGCTACGTATGTTGAAAAAATGAAGATATTAGACAATTTTATGATTGCACATGGTAAAGAATGTGATTAAAGGCTCTTTTCCTATTCAAAAGTTTTAGTTTTCGAGGGTAATAGCTACGTATGTTGAAAAAATGAAGATATTAGACTATTTTATGATTGCAAATGGTAAAGAATGTGATTAAAGGCTCTTTTCCTATTTCAAAAGTTTTAGTTTTCGAGGGTAATAGCTACGTATGTTGAAAAAATGAAGATATTAGACTATTTTATGATTGCACATGGTAAAGAATGTGATTAAAGGCTCTTTTCCTATTTCAAAAGTTTTAGTTTTCGAGGGTAATAGCTACGTATGTTGAAAAAATGAAGATATTAGACTATTTTATGATTGCACATGGTAAAGAATGTGATTAAAGGCTCTTTTCCTATTTCAAAAGTTTTAGTTTTCGAGGGTAATAGCTACGTATGTTGAAAAAATGAAGATATTAGACTATTTTATGATTGCACATGGTAAAGAATGTGATTAAAGGCTCTTTTCCTATTTCAAAAGTTTTAGTTTTCGAGGGTAATAGCTACGTATGTTGAAAAAATGAAGATATTAGACTATTTTATGATTGCAAATGGTAAAGAATGTGATTAAAGGCTCTTTTCCTATTTCAAAAGTTTTAGTTTTCGAGGGTAATAGCTACGTATGTTGAAAAAATGAAGATATTAGACTATTTTATGATTGCAAATGGTAAAGAATGTGATTAAAGGCTCTTTTCCTATTTCAAAAGTTTTAGTTTTCGAGGGTAATAGCTACGTATGTTGAAAAAATGAAGATATTAGACTATTTTATGATTGCACATGGTAAAGAATGTGATTAAAGGCTCTTTTCCTATGTCAAAAGTTTTAGTTTTCGAGGGTAATAGCTACGTATGTTGAAAAAATGAAGATATTAGACTATTTTATGATTGCAAATGGTAAAGAATGTGATTAAAGGCTCTTTTCCTATTTCAAAAGTTTTAGTTTTCGAGGGTAATAGCTACGTATGTTGAAAAAATGAAGATATTAGACAATTTTATGATTGCACATGGTAAAGAATGTGATTAAAGGCTCTTTTCCTATTTCAAAAGTTTTAGTTTTCGAGGGTAATAGCTACGTATGTTGAAAAAATGAAGATATTAGACTATTTTATGATTGCACATGGTAAAGAATGTGATTAAAGGCTCTTTTCCTATTTCAAAAGTTTTAGTTTTCGAGGGTAATAGCTACGTATGTTGAAAAAATGAAGATATTAGACTATTTTATGATTGCAAATGGTAAAGAATGTGATTAAAGGCTCTTTTCCTATTTCAAAAGTTTTAGTTTTCGAGGGTAATAGCTACGTATGTGAAAAAATGAAGATATTAGACTATTTTATGATTGCACATGGTAAAGAATGTGATTAAAGGCTCTTTTCCTATGTCAAAAGTTTTAGTTTTCGAGGGTAATAGCTACGTATGTTGAAAAAATGAAGATATTAGACTATTTTATGATTGCAAATGGTAAAGAATGTGATTAAAGGCTCTTTTCCTATTTCAAAAGTTTTAGTTTTCGAGGGTAATAGCTACGTATGTTGAAAAAATGAAGATATTAGACTATTTTATGATTGCAAATGGTAAAGAATGTGATTAAAGGCTCTTTTCCTATGTCAAAAGTTTTAGTTTTCGAGGGTAATAGCTACGTATGTTGAAAAAATGAAGATATTAGACTATTTTATGATTGCAAATGGTAAAGAATGTGATTAAAGGCTCTTTTCCTATTTCAAAAGTTTTAGTTTTCGAGGGTAATAGCTAGGTCTGTGAAAAAATGAAGATATTAGACTATTTTATGATTGCAAATGGTAAAGAATGTGATTAAAGGCTCTTTTCCTAGTCAAAAGTTTTAGTTTTCGAGGGTAATAGCTACGTATGTTGAAAAAATGAAGATATTAGACAATTTTATGATTGCAATGGTAAAGAATGTGATTAAAGGCTCTTTTCCTATTTCAAAAGTTTTAGTTTTCGAGGGTAATAGCTACGTATGTTGAAAAAATGAAGATATTAGACTATTTTATGATTGCACATGGTAAAGAATGTGATTAAAGGCTCTTTTCCTATTTCAAAAGTTTTAGTTTTCGAGGGTAATAGCTACGTATGTTGAAAAAATGAAGATATTAGACTATTTTATGATTGCAATGGTAAAGAATGTGATTAAAGGCTCTTTTCCTATTTCAAAAGTTTTAGTTTTCGAGGGTAATAGCTACGTATGTTGAAAAAATGAAGATATTAGACTATTTTATGATTGCACATGGTAAAGAATGTGATTAAAGGCTCTTTTCCTATGTCAAAAGTTTTAGTTTTCGAGGGTAATAGCTACATGTTGAAAAAATGAAGATATTAGACTATTTTATGATTGCACATGGTAAAGAATGTGATTAAAGGCTCTTTTCCTATTTCAAAAGTTTTAGTTTTCGAGGGTAATAGCTACATATGTTGAAAAAATGAAGATATTAGACTATTTTATGATTGCACATGGTAAAGAATGTGATTAAGGCTCTTTTCCTATGTCAAAAGTTTTAGTTTTCGAGGGTAATAGCTACGTATGTTGAAAAAATGAAGATATTAGACTATTTTATGATTGCAAATGGTAAAGAATGTGATTAAAGGCTCTTTTCCTATGTCAAAAGTTTTAGTTTTCGAGGGTAATAGCTACGTATGTTGAAAAAATGAAGATATTAGACAATTTTATGATTGCACAAGGTAAAGAATGTGATTAAAGGCTCTTTTCCTATTTCAAAAGTTTTAGTTTTCGAGGGTAATAGCTACGTATGTTGAAAAAATGAAGATATTAGACTATTTTATGATTGCACATGGTAAAGAATGTGATTAAAGGCTCTTTTCCTATTTCAAAAATTTTAGTTTTCGAGGGTAATAGCTACGTTTGTTGAAAAAATGAAGATATTAGACTATTTTATGATTGCAAATAGGTAAAGAATGTGATTAAAGGCTCTTATCCTATTTCAAAAGTTTTAGTTTTCGAGGGTAATAGCTAGGTCTGTGGAAAAAATGAAGATATTTGACTATTTTATGATTGCACATGGTAAAGAATGTGATTAAAGGCTCTTTTCCTATGTCAAAAGTTTTAGTTTTCGAGGGCAATAGCTACGTATGTTGAAAAAATAAAGATATTAGACTATTTTATGATTGCAAATGGTAAAGAATGTGATTAAAGGCTCTTTTCCTATTTCAAAAGTTTTAGTTTTCGAGGGTAATAGCTACGTATGTTGGAAAAATGAAGATATTAAACTATTTTATGATTGCACATGGTAAAGAATGTGCTTAAAGGCTCTTTTCCTATGTCAAAAGTTTTAGTTTTCGAGGGTAATAGCTTTGTCTGTGGAAAAAATGAAGTTATTAGACAATTTTATGATTGCACATGGTAAAGAATGTGATTAAAGGCTCTTTTCCTATTTCAAAAGTTTTAGTTTTCGAGGGTAATAGCTACGTATGTTGAAAAAATGAAGATATTAGACTATTTTATGATTTCAAATGGTAAAGAATGTGATTAAAGGCTCTTTTCCTATGTCAAAAGTTTTAGTTTTCGAGGGTAATAGCTACATATGTTGAAAAAATGAAGATATTAGACAATTTTATGATTGCACATGGTAAAGAATGTGATTAAAGGCTCTTTTCCTATTTAATAAGTTTTAGTTTTCGAGGGTAATAGCTACGTATGTTGAAAAAATGAAGATATTAGACTATTTTATGATTGCACATGGTAAAGAATTTAATTGAAGGCTCTTTTCCTATTTCAAAAGTTTTAGTTTTCGAGGGTAATAGCTACGTATGTTGAAAAAATGAAGATATTAGACTATTTTATGATTGCAAATGGTAAACTACTACTACTACTACTAATAACTCACTGCAGCACCAAGCCGCCTGAGGCCAACACAGCTACGCACGCTCCTCCTCCAACCTAATCTATTTAAAGCCTCCCTCTTTACACCCTCCCAGGAAGTTCCCATTTCCTTTAAATCCTTATTTATGACATCCTCCCAACCCAGACAAGGACGACCTGCTTTCCGTGTAGCCCCAGACGGTTGGCCAAAAAGGACAATCTTCGGTAAGAATGTGATTAAAGGCTCTTATCCTATTTCAAAAGTTTTAGTTTTCGAGGCTAATAGCTAGGTCTGTGGAAAAAATGAAGATATTAGACTATTTTATGATTGCACATGGTAAAGAATGGGATTAAAGGCTATTTTCCTATGTCAAAAGTTTTAGTTTTCGAGGGCAATAGCTACGTATGTTGAAAAAATGAAGATATTAGACTATTTTGTGATTGCAAATGGTAAAGAATGTGATTAAAGGCTCTTTTCCTATTTCAAAAGTTTTAGTTTTCGAGGGTAATAGCTACGTATGTTGAAAAAATGAAGATATTGGACTATTTTATGATTGCAAATGGTAAAGAATGTGATTAAAGGCTCTTTTCCTATGTCAAAAGTTTTAGTTTTCGAGGGTAATAGCTACATATGTTGGAAAAATGAAGATATTCGTCTATTTTATGATTGCACATGGCAAAGAATGTGCTTAAAGGCTCTTTTCCTATTTCAAAAGTTTTAGTTTTCAAGGATAATAGCTAGGTCTGTGGAAAAAATGAAGATATTAGACTATTTTATGATTGCAAATGGTAAAGAATGTGATTAAAGGCTCTTTTCCTACGTCAAAAGTTTTAGTTTTCGAGGGTAATAGCTACGTATGTTGAAAAAATGAAGATATTAGACAATTTTATTATTGCACATGGTAAAGAATGTGATTAAAGGCTCTTTTCCTATTTCAAAAGTTTTAGTTTTCGAGGGTAATAGCTACGTATGTTGAAAAAATGAAGATATTAGACTGTTTTATGATTGCACATGGTAAAGAATGTGATTAAAGGCTCTTTTTCTATTTCAAAAGTTTTAGTTTTCGAGGGTAATAGCTACGTATGTTGAAAAAATGAAGATATTAGACTATTTTATGATTGCAAATGGTAAAGAATGTGATTAAAGGCTCTTTTCCTATTTCAAAAGTTTTGGTTTTCGAGGGTAATAGCTAGGTCTATGGAAAAAATGAAGATATTAGTCTATTTTATGATTGCACATGGTAAAGAATGTGATTAAAGGCTCTTTTCCTATGTCAAAAGTTTTAGTTTTCGAGGGTAATAGCTACGTATGTTGAAAAAATGAAGATATTAGACTATTTTATGATTGCAAATGGTAAAGAATGTGATTAAAAGCTCTTTTCCTATTTCAATAGTTTTAGTTTTCGAGGGTAATAGCCAATTATGTTGGAAAAAATGAAGATATTAGACTATTTTATGATTGCACATGGTAAAGAATGTGCTTAAAGGCTCTTTTCCTATTTCAAATGTTTTAGTTTTCGAGGGTAATAGCTACATATGTTGAAAAAATGAAGATATTAGACTATTTTATGATTTCACATGGCAAAGAATGTGCTTGAAGGCTCTTTTCCTATGTCAAAAGTTTTAGTTCTCGAGGGTAATAGCTACGTATGTTGAAAAAATGAAGATATTAGACTATTTTATGATTGCAAATGGTAAAGAATGTGATTAAAGGCTCTTTTCCTATGTCAAAAGTTTTAGTTTTCGAGGGTAATAGCTACGTATGTTGAAAAACTGAAGATATTAGACAATTTTATGATTGCACAAGGTAAAAAATGTGATTAAAGGCTCTTTTCCTATTTCAAAAGTTTTAGTTTTCGAGGGTAATAGCTACGTATGTTGAAAAAATGAAGATATTACACTATTTTATGATTGCACATGATAAAGAATGTAATTAAAGGCTCTTTTCCTATTTCAAAAATTTTAGTTTTCGAGGGTAATAGCTACGTTTGTTGAAAAAATGAAGATATTAGACTATTTTATGATTGCAAATGGTAAAGAATGTGATTAAAGGCTCTTATCCTATTTCAAAAGTTTTAGTTTTCGAGGGTAATAGCTAGGTCTGTGGAAAAAATGAAGATATTTGACTATTTTATGATTGCACATGGTAAAGAATGTGATTAAAGGCTCTTTTCCTATGTCAAAAGTTTTAGTTTTCGAGGGCAATAGCTACGTATGTTGAAAAAATAAAGATATTAGACTATTTTTTGATTGCAAATTGTAAAGAATGTGATTAAAGGCTCTTTTCCTATTTCAAAAGTTTTAGTTTTCGAGGGTAATAGCTACGTATGTTGGAAAAAATGAAGATATTAAACTATTTTATGATTGCACATGGTAAAGAATGTGCTTAAAGGCTCTTTTCCTATGTCAAAAGTTTTAGTTTTCGAGGGTAATAGCTTTGTCTGTGGAAAAAATGAAGTTATTAGACAATTTTATGATTGCACATGGTAAAGAATGTGATTAAAGGCTCTTTTCCTATTTCAAAAGTTTTAGTTTTCGAGGGTAATAGCTACGTATGTTGAAAAAATGAAGATATTAGACTATTTTATGATTTCAAATGGTAAAGAATGTGATTAAAGGCTCTTTTCCTATGTCAAAAGTTTTAGTTTTCGAGGGTAATAGCTACATATGTTGAAAAAATGAAGATATTAGACAATTTTATGATTGCACATGGTAAAGAATGTGATTAAAGGCTCTTTTCCTATTTAATAAGTTTTAGTTTTCGAGGGTAATAGCTACGTATGTTGAAAAAATGAAGATATTAGACTATTTTATGATTGCACATGGTAAAGAATGTAATTGAAGGCTCTTTTCCTATTTCAAAAGTTTTAGTTTTCGAGGGTAATAGCTGCGTATGTTGAAAAAATGAAGATATTAGACTATTTTATGATTGCAAATGGTAAACTACTACTACTACTACTAATAACTCACTGCAGCACCAAGCCGCCTGAGGCCAACACAGCTACGCACGCTCCTCCTCCAACCTAATCTATTTAAAGCCTCCCTCTTTACACCCTCCCAGGAAGTTCCCATTTCCTTTAAATCCTTATTTATGACATCCTCCCAACCCAGACAAGGACGACCTGCTTTCCGTGTAGCCCCAGACGGTTGGCCAAAAAGGACAATCTTCGGTAAGAATGTGATTAAAGGCTCTTATCCTATTTCAAAAGTTTTAGTTTTCGAGGCTAATAGCTAGGTCTGTGGAAAAAATGAAGATATTAGACTATTTTATGATTGCACATGGTAAAGAATGGGATTAAAGGCTATTTTCCTATGTCAAAAGTTTTAGTTTTCGAGGGCAATAGCTACGTATGTTGAAAAAATGAAGATATTAGACTATTTTGTGATTGCAAATGGTAAAGAATGTGATTAAAGGCTCTTTTCCTATTTCAAAAGTTTTAGTTTTCGAGGGTAATAGCTACGTATGTTGAAAAAATGAAGATATTGGACTATTTTATGATTGCAAATGGTAAAGAATGTGATTAAAGGCTCTTTTCCTATGTCAAAAGTTTTAGTTTTCGAGGGTAATAGCTACATATGTTGGAAAAATGAAGATATTCGTCTATTTTATGATTGCACATGGCAAAGAATGTGCTTAAAGGCTCTTTTCCTATTTCAAAAGTTTTAGTTTTCAAGGATAATAGCTAGGTCTGTGGAAAAAATGAAGATATTAGACTATTTTATGATTGCAAATGGTAAAGAATGTGATTAAAGGCTCTTTTCCTACGTCAAAAGTTTTAGTTTTCGAGGGTAATAGCTACGTATGTTGAAAAAATGAAGATATTAGACAATTTTATTATTGCACATGGTAAAGAATGTGATTAAAGGCTCTTTTCCTATTTCAAAAGTTTTAGTTTTCGAGGGTAATAGCTACGTATGTTGAAAAAATGAAGATATTAGACTGTTTTATGATTGCACATGGTAAAGAATGTGATTAAAGGCTCTTTTTCTATTTCAAAAGTTTTAGTTTTCGAGGGTAATAGCTACGTATGTTGAAAAAATGAAGATATTAGACTATTTTATGATTGCAAATGGTAAAGAATGTGATTAAAGGCTCTTTTCCTATTTCAAAAGTTTTGGTTTTCGAGGGTAATAGCTAGGTCTATGGAAAAAATGAAGATATTAGTCTATTTTATGATTGCACATGGTAAAGAATGTGATTAAAGGCTCTTTTCCTATGTCAAAAGTTTTAGTTTTCGAGGGTAATAGCTACGTATGTTGAAAAAATGAAGATATTAGACTATTTTATGATTGCAAATGGTAAAGAATGTGATTAAAAGCTCTTTTCCTATTTCAATAGTTTTAGTTTTCGAGGGTAATAGCCAATTATGTTGGAAAAATGAAGATATTAGACTATTTTATGATTGCACATGGTAAAGAATGTGCTTAAAGGCTCTTTTCCTATGTCAAAAGTTTTAGTTTTCGAGGGTAATAGCTACAAATGTTGAAAAAATGAAGATATTAGACTATTTTATGATTTCACATGGCAAAGAATGTGCTTGAAGGCTCTTTTCCTATGTCAAAAGTTTTAGTTCTCGAGGGTAATAGCTACGTATGTTGAAAAAATGAAGATATTAGACTATTTTATGATTACAAATGGTAAAGAATGTGATTAAAGGCTCTTTTCCTATGTCAAAAGTTTTAGTTTTCGAGGGTAATAGCTACGTATGTTGAAAAACTGAAGATATTAGACAATTTTATGATTGCACAAGGTAAAGAATGTGATTAAAGGCTCTTTTCCTATTTCAAAAGTTTTAGTTTTCAAGGGTAATAGCTACGTATGTTGAAAAAATGAAGATATTACACTATTTTATGATTGCACATGGTAAAGAATGTAATTGAAGGCTCTTTTCCTATTTCAAAAATTTTAGTTTTCGAGGGTAATAGCTACGTTTGTTGAAAAAATGAAGATATTAGACTATTTTATGATTGCAAATGGTAAAGAATGTGATTAAAGGCTCTTATCCTATTTCAAAAGTTTTAGTTTTCGAGGGTAATAGCTAGGTCTGTGGAAAAATGAAGATATTTGACTATTTTATGATTGTACATGGTAAAGAATGTGATTAAAGGCTCTTTTCCTATGTCAAAAGTTTTAGTTTTCGAGGGTAATAGCTACGTATGTTGAAGAAATAAAGATATTAGACTATTTTATGATTGCAAATGGTAAAGAATGTGATTAAAGGCTCTTTTCCTATTTCAAAAGTTTTAGTTTTCGAGGGTAATAGCTACGTATGTTGGAAAAATGAAGATATTAAACTATTTTATGATTGCACATGGTAAAGAATGTGCTTAAAGGCTCTTTTCCTATGTCAAAAGTTTTAGTTTTCGAGGGTAATAGCTTTGTCTGTGGAAAAAATGAAGTTATTAGACAATTTTATGATTGCACATGGTAAAGAATGTGATTAAAGGCTCTTTTCCTATTTCAAAAGTTTTAGTTTTCGAGGGTAATAGCTACGTGTGTTGAAAAAATGAAGATATTAGACTATTTTATGATTTCAAATGGTAAAGAATGTGATTAAAGGCTCTTTTCCTATGTCAAAAGTTTTAGTTTTCGAGGGTAATAGCTACATATGTTGAAAAAATGAAGATATTAGACTCTTTCATGATTGCACATGGTAAAGAATGTGATTAAAGGCTCTTTTCCTATTTCAAAAGTTTTAGTTTTCGAGGGTAATAGCTACGTATGTTGAAAAAATGAAGATATTAGACTATTTTATGATTGCACATGGTAAAGAATGCGATTAAAGGCTCTTTTCCTATGTCAAAAGTTTTAGTTTTCAAGAGTAATAGCTTTGTCTGTGGAAAAAATGAAGATATTAGACAATTTTATGATTGCACATGGTAAAGAATGTGATTAAAGGCTCTTTTCCTCTTTCAAAAGTTTTAGTTTTCGAGGGTAATAGCTACGTATGTTGAAAAAATGAAGATATTAGACTATTTTATGATTGCAAATGGTAAAGAATGTGATTAAAGGCTCTTTTCCCATGTCAAAAGTTTTAGTTTTTGAGGGTAATAGCTACGTATGTTGAAAAAATGAAGATATTAGACTCTTTTATGATTGCACATGGTAAAGATTGTGATTAAAGGCTCTTTTCCTATTTCAAAAGTTTTAGTTTTCGAGGGTAATAGCTTTGTCTGTTGAAAAAATGAAGTTATTAGACAATTTTATGATTGCACATGGTAAAGAATGTGATTAAAGGCTCTTTTCCTATTTCAAAAGTTTTAGTTTTCGAGGGTAATAGCTACGTATGTTGAAAAAATGAAGATATTAGACTATTTTATGATTGCACATGGTAAAGAATGTGATTAAAGGCTCTTTTCCTATGTCAAAAGTTTTAGTTTTCGAGGGTAATAGCTACATATGTTGAAAAAATGAAGATATTAGACTCTTTTATGATTGCACATGGTAAAGATTGTGATTAAAGGCTCTTTTCCTATTTCAAAAGTTTTAGTTTTCGAGGGTAATAGCTACGTATGTTGAAAAAATGAAGATATTAGACTATTTTATGATTGCACATGGTAAAGAATATGATTAAAGGCTCTTTTCCTATTTCAAAAGTTTTAGTTTTTGAGGGTAATAGCTACGTATGTTGGAAAAATGAAGATATTAGACTATTTTATGATTGCACATGGTAAAGAATGCGATTAAAGGCTCTTTTCCTATGTCAAAAGTTTTAGTTTTCAAGAGTAATAGCTTTGTCTGTGGAAAAAATGAAGATATTAGACAATTTTATGATTGCATATGGTAAAGAATGTGATTAAAGGCTCTTTTCCTCTTTCAAAAGTTTTAGTTTTCGAGGGTAATAGCTACGTATGTTGAAAAAATGAAGATATTAGACTATTTTATGATTGCAAATGGTAAAGAATGTGATTAAAGGCTCTTTTCCTATTTCAAAAGTTTTAGTTTTCGAGAGTAATAGCTACGTATGTTGAAAAAATGAAGATATTAGACTATTTTATGATTGCAAATGGTAAAGAATGTGATTAAAGGCTCTTTTCCTATGTCAAAAGTTTTAGTTTTTGAGGGTAATAGCTACGTATGTTGAAAAAATGAAGATATTAGACTCTTTTATGATTGCACATGGTGAAGATTGTGATTAAAGGCTCTTTTTCTATTTCAAAAGTTTTAGTTTTCGAGGGTAATAGCTTTGTCTGTTGAAAAAATGAAGATATAAGACAATTTTATGATTGCACATGGTAAAGAATGTGATTAAAGGCTCTTTTCCTATTTCAAAATTTTTAGTTTTCGAGGTTAATAGCTACGTATGTTGAAAAAATGAAGATATTAGACAATTTTATTATTGCACATGGTAAAGAATGTGATTAAAGGCTCTTTTACTATTTCAAAAGTTTTAGTTTTCGAGGGTAATAGCCACGTATGTTGAAAAAATGAATATATTAGACTATTTTATGAATGCAAATGGTAAAGAATGTGATTAAAGGCTCTTTTCCTATTTCAAAAGTTTTAGTTTTCGAGGGTAATAGCTACGTATGTTGAAAAAATGAAGATATTAGACTATTTTATGATTGCAAATGGTAAAGAATGTGATTAAAGGCTCTTTTCCTATTTCAAAAGTTTTAGTTTTCGAGGGTAATAGCTATGTCTGTGGAAAAAATGAAGATATTAGACAAATTTATGATTGAACATGGTAAAGAATGTGATTAAAGGCTCTTTTCCTATTTCAAAAGTTTTAGTTTTCGAGGGTAATAGCTACGTATGTTGAAAAAATGAAGATATTAGACTATTTTATGATTGCAAATGGTAAAGAATGTGATTAAAGGCTCTTTTCCTATTTCAAAAGTTTTAGTTTTCGAGGGTAATAGCTACGTATGTTCAAAAATGAAGATATTAGACTATTTTATGATTGCAAATGGTAAAGAATGTGATTAAAGGCTCTTTTCCTATGTCAAAAGTTTTAGTTTTTGAGGGTAATAGCTACGTATGTTGAAAAAATGAAGATATTAGACAATTTTATGATTGCACATGGTAAAGAATGTGATTAAAGACTCTTTTCCTATTTCAAAAGTTTTAGTTTTCGAGGGTAATAGCTAGATCTGTGGAAAAAATGAAGATATTTGACTATTTTATGATTTTACATGGTAAAGAATGTGATTAAAGGCTCTTTTCCTATGTCAAAAGTTTTAGTTTTCGAGGGCAATAGCTACGTATGTTGAAAAAATAAAGATATTATACTATTTTGTGATTGCAAATGGTAAAGAATGAGATTAAAGGCTCTTTTCCTATTTCAAAAGTTTTAGTTTTCGAGGGTAATAGCTACGTATGTTGGAAAAATGAAGATATTAGACTATTTTATGATTGCACATGGTAAAGAATGTGCTTAAAGGCTCTTTTCCTATGTCAAAAGTTTTAGTTTTCGAGGGGTAATAGCTTTGTCTGTGGAAAAAAATGAAGTTATTAGACAATTTTATGATTGCAAATGGTAAAGAATGTGATTAAAGGCTCTTTTCCTATTTCAAAAGTTTTAGTTTTCGAGGGTAATAGCTACGTATGTTGAAAAAATGAAGATATTAGACTATTTTATGATTGCACATGGTAAAGAATGTGATTAAAGGCTCTTTTCCTATGTCAAAAGTTTTACTTTTCGAGGGTAATAGCTACATATGTTAAAAAAATGAAGATATTAGACTCTTTTATGATTGCACATGGTAAAGATTGTGATTAAAGGCTCTTTTCCTATTTCAAAAGTTTTAGTTTTCGAGGGTAATAGCTACGTATGTTGAAAAAATGAAGATATTAGACTATTTTATGATTGCACATGGTAAAGAATATGATTAAAGGCTCTTTTCCTATTTCAAAAGTTTTAGTTTTCGAGGGTAATAGCTACATATGTTGAAAAAATGAAGATATTAGACTCTTTTATGATTGCACATGGTAAAGAATGTGATTAAAGGCTCTTTTCCTATTTCAAAAGTTTTACTTTTCGAGGGTAATAGCTACGTATGTTGAAAAAATGAAGATATTAGACTATTTTATGATTGCACATGGTAAAGAATGCGATTAAAGGCTCTTTTCCTATGTCAAAAGTTTTAGTTTTCAAGAGTAATAGCTTTGTCTGTGGAAAAAAATGAAGATATTAGACAATTTTATGATTGCACATGGTAAAGAATGTGATTAAAGGCTCTTTTCCTCTTTCAAAAGTTTTAGTTTTCGAGGGTAATAGCTACGTATGTTGAAAAAATGAAGATATTAGACTATTTTATGATTGCAAATGGTAAAGAATGTGATTAAAGGCTCTTTTCCCATGTCAAAAGTTTTAGTTTTTGAGGGTAATAGCTACGTATGTTGAAAAAATGAAGATATTAGACTCTTTTATGATTGCACATGGTAAAGATTGTGATTAAAGGCTCTTTTCCTATTTCAAAAGTTTTAGTTTTCGAGGGTAATAGCTTTGTCTGTGGAAAAAATGAAGTTATTAGACAATTTTATGATTGCACATGGTAAAGAATGTGATTAAAGGCTCTTTTCCTATTTCAAAAGTTTTAGTTTTCGAGGGTAATAGCTACGTATGTTGAAAAAATGAAGATATTAGACTATTTTATGATTGCACATGGTAAAGAATGTGATTAAAGGCTCTTTTCCTATGTCAAAAGTTTTAGTTTTCGAGGGTAATAGCTACATATGTTGAAAAAATGAAGATATTAGACTCTTTTATGATTGCACATGGTAAAGATTGTGATTAAAGGCTCTTTTCCTATTTCAAAAGTTTTAGTTTTCGAGGGTAATAGCTACGTATGTTGAAAAAATGAAGATATTAGACTATTTTATGATTGCACATGGTAAAGAATATGATTAAAGGCTCTTTTCCTATTTCAAAAGTTTTAGTTTTCGAGGGTAATAGCTACGTATGTTGGAAAAATGAAGATATTAGACTATTTTATGATTGCACATGGTAAAGAATGCGATTAAAGGCTCTTTTCCTATGTCAAAAGTTTTAGTTTTCAAGAGTAATAGCTTTGTCTGTGGAAAAAAATGAAGATATTAGACAATTTTATGATTGCATATGGTAAAGAATGTGATTAAAGGCTCTTTTCCTCTTTCAAAAGTTTTAGTTTTCGAGGGTAATAGCTACGTATGTTGAAAAAATGAAGATATTAGACTATTTTATGATTGCAAATGGTAAAGAATGTGATTAAAGGCTCTTTTCCTATGTCAAAAGTTTTAGTTTTCGAGAGTAATAGCTACGTATGTTGAAAAAATGAAGATATTAGACTATTTTATGATTGCAAATGGTAAAGAATGTGATTAAAGGCTCTTTTCCTATGTCAAAAGTTTTAGTTTTTGAGGGTAATAGCTACGTATGTTGAAAAAATGAAGATATTAGACTCTTTTATGATTGCACATGGTAAAGATTGTGATTAAAGGCTCTTTTCCTATTTCAAAAGTTTTAGTTTTCGAGGGTAATAGCTTTTTCTGTTGAAAAAATGAAGATATAAGACAATTTTATGATTGCACATGGTAAAGAATGTGATTAAAGGCTCTTTTCCTATTTCAAAATTTTTAGTTTTCGAGGTTAATAGCTACGTATGTTGAAAAAATGAAGATATTAGACAATTTTATTATTGCACATGGTAAAGAATGTGATTAAAGGCTCTTTTACTATTTCAAAAGTTTTAGTTTTCGAGGGTAATAGCCACGTATGTTGAAAAAATGAATATATTAGACTATTTTATGAATGCAAATGGTAAAGAATGTGATTAAAGGCTCTTTTCCTATTTCAAAAGTTTTAGTTTTCGAGGGTAATAGCTACGTATGTTGAAAAAATGAAGATATTAGACTATTTTATGATTGCA
>NW_027063999.1:0-28968 GCF_032884065.1 Artemia franciscana
AACTTTTGACATAGGAAAAGAGCCTTTAAGCACATTCTTTACCATGTGCAATCATAAAATAGTCTAATATCTTCATTTTTCCAACATACGTAGCTATTACCCTCGAAAACTAAAACTTTTGAAATAGAAAAAGAGCCTTTAATCACATTCTTTACCATTTGCAATCATAAAATAGTCTAATATCTTCATTTTTTCAACATACGTAGCTATTACCCTCAAAAACTAAAACTTTTGACATAGGAAAAGAGCCTTTAATCACATTCTTTACCATTTGCAATCATAAAATAGTCTAATATCTTCATTTTTTCAACATAAATAGCTATTACCCTCGAAAACTAAAACTTTTGACATAGGAAAAGAGCCTTTAATCACATTCGTTACCATTTGCAATTATAAAATAGTCTAATATCTTCATTTTTTCAACGTATGTTGAAAAAATGAAGATATTAGACTATTTTATGATTGCACATGGTAAAGAAAGTGCTTAAAGGCTCTTTTCCTATTTCAAAAGTTTTAGTTTTCGAGGGTAATAGCTACGTATGTTGAAAAAATGAAGATATTAGACTATTTTATGATTGCAAATGGTAAAGAATGTGATTAGAGGCTCTTTTCCCATGTCAAAAGTTTTAGTTTTCGAGGGTAATAGCTACGTATGTTGAAAAAATGAAGATATTAGTCTATTTTATGATTGCAAATGGTGAAGAATGTGATTAAAGGCTCTTTTCCTATGTCAAAAGTTTTAGTTTTCGAGGGTAATAGCTACGTATGTTGAAAAAATGAAGATATTAGACTATTTTATGATTGCACATGGTAAAGAATGTGATTAAAGGCTCTTTTCCTATTTCAAAAGTTTTAGTTTTCGAGGGTAATAGCTACGTATGTTGAAAAAATGAAGATATTAGACTATTTTATGATTGCAAATGGTAAAGAATGTGATTAAAGGCTCTTTTCCTATTTCAAAAGTTTTCGTTTTCGAGGGTAATAGCTACGTATGTTGGAAAAATGAAGATATTAGACTATTTTATGATTGCACATGGTAAAGAAAATGCTTAAAGGCTCTTTTCCTGTTTCAAAAGTTTTAGTTTTCGAGGGTAATAGCTACGTATGTTGAAAAAATGAAGATATTAGACTATTTTATGATTGCAAATAGTAAAGAATGTGATTAAAGGCTCTTTTTCTATTTCAAAAGTTTTCGTTTTCGAGGGTAATAGCTACGTATGTTGGAAAAATGAAGATATTAGACTATTTTATCATTGCAAATGGTAACGAATGTGATTAAAGGCTCTTTTCCTATGTCAAAAGTTTTAGTTTTCGAGGATAATAGCTACGTATGTTGAAAAAATGAAGATATTAGACTATTTTATGATTGCACATTGTAAAGAAAGTGCTTAAAGGCTCTTTTCCTATTTCAAAAGTTTTAGTTTTCGAGGGTAATAGCTACGTATGTTGAAAAAATGAAGATATTAGACTATTTTAGGATTGCAAATGGTAAAGAATGTGATTAAAGGCTCTTTTCCTATGTCAAAAGTTTTAGTTTTCGAGGGTAATAGCTACGTATGTTGAAAAAATGAAGATATTAGACTATTTTATAATTGCAAATGGTAAAGAATGTGATTAAAGGCTCTTTTCCTATGTCAAAAGTTTTAGTTTTCGAGGGTAATAGCTACTTATGTTGAAAAAATGAAGATATTAGACTATTTTATGATTGCACATGGTAAAGAAAGTGCTTAAAGGCTCTTTTCCTATTTCAAAACTTTTAGTTTTCGAGGGTAATAGCTACGTATGTTGAAAAAATGAAGATATTAGACTATTTTATGATTGCAAATGGTAAAGAATGTGATTAAAGGCTCTTTTCCTATGTCAAAAGTTTTAGTTTTCGAGGGTAAGTTACTTATGATGAAAAAATGAAGATATTAGACTATTTCATAATTGCAAATGGTAACGAATGTGATTAAAGGCTCTTTTCCTATGTCAAAAGTTTTAGTTTTCGAGGGTAATAGCTACGTAGGTTGGAAAATGAAGATATTAGACTATTTTATGATTGCACATGGTAAAGAAAGTGCTTAAAGGCTCTTTTCCAATTTCAAAAGTTTTAGTTTTCGAGGGTAATAGCTACGTATGTTGAAAAAATGAAGATATTAGACTATTTTATGATTGCAAATGGTAAAGAATGTGATTAAAGGCTCTTTTCCTATTTCAAAAGTTTTCTTTTTCGAGGGTAATAGCTACGTATGTTGGAAAAATGAAGATATTAGACTATTTTATGATTGCACATGGTAAAGAATGTGATTAAAGGCTCTTTTCCTATGTCAAAAGTTTTAGTTTTCGAGGGTAATAGCTACGTATGTTGGAAAAAAGAAGATATTAGACTATTTTATGATTGCACATGGTAAAGAAAGTGCTTAAAGGCTCTTTTCCTATTTCAAAAGTTTTAGTTTTCGAGGGTAATAGCTACCTATGTTGGAAAAATGAAGATTTTAGACTATTTTATGATTGCACATGGTAAAGAAAGTGCTTAAAGGCTCTTTTCCTATTTCAAAAGTTTTATTTTTCGAGGGTAATAGCTACGTCTGTTGAAAAAATGAAGATATTAGACTATTTTATGATTGCAAATGGTAAAGAATGTGATTAAAGGCTCTTTTCCTATGTCAAAAGTTTTAGTTTTCGAGGGTAATAGCTACGTATGTTGAAAAAATGAAGATTTTAGACTATTTTATGATTGCACATGGTAAAGAAAGTGCTTAAAGGCTTTTTTCCTATTTCAAAAGTTTTAGTTTTCGAGGGTAATAGCTACGTATGTTGAAAAAATGAAGATATTAGACTATTTTATGATTGCAAATGGTAAAGAATGTGATTAAAGGCTCTTTCCCTATGTCAAAAGTTTTAGTTTTCGAGGGTAATAGCTACGTATGATGAAAAAATAAAGATATTAGACTATTTTATAATTGTAAATGGTAACGAATGTGATTAAGGGATCTTTTCCTATGTCAAAAGTTTTAGTTTTTGAGGGTAATAGCTACGTATGTTGAAAAAAGGAAGATATTAGACTATTTTATAATTGCAAATGGTAACGAATCTGATTAAAGGCTCTTTTCCTATGTCAAAAGTTTTAGTTTTCGAGGGTACTAGCTACGTATGTTGAAAAAATGAAGATATTAGACTACTTTATGATTGCACATGGTAAAGAAAGTGCTTAAAGGCTCTTTTCCTATTTCAAAAGTTTTAGTTTTCGAGGGTAATAGCTACGTATGTTGAAAAAATGAAGATATTAGACTATTTTATGATTGCAAATGGTAAAGAATGTGATTAAAGGCTCTTTTCCTATGTCAAAAGTTTTAGTTTTCGAGGGTAATAGCTACGTATGTTGAAAAAATGAAGATATTAGACTATTTTATGATTGCAAATGGTAAAGAATGTGATTAAAGGATCTTTTCCTATGTCAAAAATTTTAGTTTTCGAGGGTAATAGCTACGTATGTTGAAAAAATGAAGATATTAGACTATTTTATGATTGCATATGGTAAAGAATGTGATTAAAGGCTCTTTTCCTATTTCAAAAGTTTTAGTTTTCGAGGGTAATAGCTACGTATGTTGAAAAAATGAAGATATTAGACTATTTTATGATTGCAAATGGTAAAGAATGTGATTAAAGGCTCTTTTCCTATTTCAAAAGTTTTCGTTTTCGAGGGTAATAGCTACGTATGTTGGAAAAATGAAGATATTAGACTATTTTATGACTGCACATGGTAAAGAAAGTGCTTAAAGGCTCTTTTCCTATTTCAAAAGTTTTAGTTTTCGAGGGTAATAGCTACGTATGTTGAAAAAATGAAGATATTAGACTATTTTATGATTGCAAATGGTAAAGAATGTGATTAAAGGCTCTTTTCCTATTTCAAAAGTTTTCGTTTTCGAGGGTAATAGCTACGTATGTTGGACAAATGAAGATATTAGACTATTTTATGATTGCACATTGGTAAAGAATGTGATTAAAGGCTCTTTTCCTATGTCAAAAGTTTTAGTTTTCGAGGGTAATAGCTACGTATGTTGGAAAAATGAAGATATTAGACTATTTTATGATTGCACATGGTAAAGAAAGTGCTTAAAGGCTCTTTTCCTATTTCAAAAGTTTTAGTTTTCGAGGGTAATAGCTACGTATGTTGAAAAAATGAAGATATTAGACTATTTTATGATTGCACATGGTAAAGAAAGTGCTTAAAGGCTCTTTTCCTATTTCAAAAGTTTTAGTTTTTGAGGGTAATAGCTACGTATGTTGAAAAAATTAAGATATTAGACTATTTTATGATTGCAAATGGTAAAGAATGTGATTAAAGGATCTTTTCCTATGTCAAAATTTTAGTTTTCGAGGGTAATAGCTACGTGTGATGAAAAAATGAAGATATTAGACTATTTTATAATTGCAAATGGTAACGAATGTGATTAAAGGCTCTTTTCCTATGTCAAAAGTTTTAGTTTTCGAGGGTAATAGCTACGTATGTTGAAAAAATGAAGATATTAGACTATTTTATAATTGCAAATGGTAACGAATCTGATTAAAGGCTCTTTTCCTATGTCAAAAGTTTTATTTTTCGAGGGTACTAGCTACGTATGTTGAAAAAATGAAGATATTAGACTATTTTATGATTGCACATGGTAAAGAAAGTGCTTAAAGGCTCTTTTCCTATTTCAAAAGTTTTAGTTTTCGAGGGTAATAGCTACGTATGTTGAAAAAATGAAGATATTAGACTATTTTATGATTGTAAATGGTAAAGAATGTGATTAAAGGCTCTTTTCCTATGTCAAAAGTTTTAGTTTTCGAGGGTAAAAGCTACGTATGTTGAAAAAATGAAGATATTAGACTATTTTATGATTGCAAATGGTAAAGAATGTGATTAAAGGCTCTTTTCCTATGTCAAAAGTTTTAGTTTTCAAGGGTAATAGCTACGAATGTTGAAAAAATGAAGATATTAGACTATTTTATGATTGCAAATGGTAAAGAATGTGATTAAAGGATCTTTTCCTATGTCAAAAGTTTTAGTTTTCGAGGGTAATAGCTACGTATGTTGAAAAAATGAAGATATTAGACTATTTTATGATTGCACATGGTAAAGAATGTGATTAAAGGCTCTTTTCCTATTTCAAAAGTTTTCGTTTTCGAGGGTAATAGCTACGTATGTTGGAAAAATGAAGATATTAGACTATTTTATGATTGCACATGGTAAAGAAAGTGCTTAAAGGCTCTTTTCCTATTTCAAAAGTTTTAGTTTTCGAGGGTAATAGCTACGTATGTTGAAAAAATGAAGATATTAGACTATTTTATGATTGCAAATGGTAAAGAATGTGATTAAAGGCTCTTTTCCTATGTCAAAAGTTTTAGTTTTCGAGGATAATAGCTACGTATGTTGAAAAAATGAAGATATTAGACTATTTTATGATTGCAAATTGTAAAGAAAGTGCTTAAAGGCTCTTTTCCTATTTCAAAAGTTTTAGTTTTCGAGGGTAATAGCTACGTATGTTGAAAAAATGAAGATATTAGACTATTTTAGGATTGCAAATGGTAAAGAATGTGATTAAAGGCTCTTTTCCTATGTCAAAAGTTTTAGTTTTCGAGGGTAATAGCTACGTATGTTGAAAAAATGAAGATATTAGACTATTTTATAATTGCAAATGGTAAAGAATGTGATTAAAGGCTCTTTTCCTATGTCAAAAGTTTTAGTTTTCGAGGGTAATAGCTACTTATGTTGAAAAAATGAAGATTTTAGACTATTTTATGATTGCACATGGTAAAGAAAGTGCTTAAAGGCTCTTTTCCTATTTCAAAACTTTTAGTTTTCGAGGGTAATAGCTACGTATGTTGAAAAAATGAAGATATTAGACTATTTTATGATTGCAAATGGTAAAGAATGTGATTAAAGGCTCTTTTCCTATGTCAAAAGTTTTAGTTTTCGAGGGTAAGTTACTTATGATGAAAAAATGAAGATATTAGACTATTTCATAATTGCAAATGGTAACGAATGTGATTAAAGGCTCTTTTCCTATGTCAAAAGTTTTAGTTTTCGAGGGTAATAGCTACGTAGGTTGGAAAAATGAAGATATTAGACTATTTTATGATTGCACATGGTAAAGAAAGTGCTTAAAGGCTCTTTTCCAATTTCAAAAGTTTTAGTTTTCGAGGGTAATAGCTACGTATGTTGAAAAAATGAAGATATTAGACTATTTTATGATTGCAAATGGTAAAGAATGTGAGTAAAGGCTCTTTTCCTATTTCAAAAGTTTTCTTTTTCGAGGGTAATAGCTACGTATGTTGGAAAAATGAAGATATTAGACTATTTTATGATTGCACATGGTAAAGAATGTGATTAAAGGCTCTTTTCCTATGTCAAAAGTTTTAGTTTTCGAGGGTAATAGCTACGTATGTTGGAAAAAAGAAGATATTAGACTATTTTATGATTGCACATGGTAAAGAAAGTGCTTAAAGGCTCTTTTCCTATTTCAAAAGTTTTAGTTTTCGAGGGTAATAGCTACCTATGTTGGAAAAATGAAGATTTTAGACTATTTTATGATTGCACATGGTAAAGAAAGTGCTTAAAGGCTCTTTTCCTATTTCAAAAGTTTTATTTTTCGAGGGTAATAGCTACGTCTGTTGAAAAAATGAAGATATTAGACTATTTTATGATTGCAAATGGTAAAGAATGTGATTAAAGGCTCTTTTCCTATGTCAAAAGTTTTAGTTTTCGAGGGTAATAGCTACGTATGTTGAAAAAATGAAGATATTAGACTATTTTATGATTGCACATGGTAAAGAAAGTGCTTAAAGGCTCTTTTCCTATTTCAAAAGTTTTAGTTTTCGAGGGTAATAGCTACGTATGTTGAAAAAATGAAGATTTTAGACTATTTTATGATTGCAAATGGTAAAGAATGTGATTAAAGGCTCTTTTCCTATGTCAAAAGTTTTAGTTTTCGAGGGTAATAGCTACGTATGTTGAAAAAATGAAGATATTAGACTATTTTATGATTGCAAATGGTAAAGAATGTGATTAAAGGCTCTTTTCCTATGTCAAAAGTTTTAGTTTTCGAGGGTAATAGCTACGTATGTTGAAAAAATGAAGATATTAGACTATTTTATAATTGCAAATGGTAACGAATCTGATTAAAGGCTCTTTTCCTATGTCAAAAGTTTTAGTTTTTGAGGGTAATAGCTACGTATGTTGAAAAAATGAAGATATTAGACTATTTATGATTGCAAATGGTAAAGAATGTGATTAAAGGCTCTTTTCCTATGTCAAAAGTTTTAGTTTTCGAGGGTAATAGCTACGTATGTTGAAAAAATGAAGATATTAGACTATTTTATGATTGCAAATGGTAAAGAATGTGATTAAAGGCTCTTTTCCTATGTCAAAAGTTTTAGTTTTCGAGGGTAATAGCTACGTATGTTGAAAAAATGAAGATATTAGACTATTTTATGATTGCAAATGGTAAAGAATGTGATTAAAGGCTCTTTTCCTATGTCAAAAGTTTTAGTTTTCGAGGGTAATAGCTACGTATGTTGAAAAAATGAAGATATTAGACTATTTTATGATTGCAATGGTAAAGAATGTGATTAAAGGCTCTTTTCCTATTTCAAAAGTTTTAGTTTTCGAGGGTAATAGCTACGTATGTTGAAAAAATGAAGATATTAGACTATTTTATGATTGCAAATGGTAAAGAATGTGATTAAAGGCTCTTTTCCTATTTCAAAAGTTTTCGTTTTCGAGGGTAATAGCTACGTATGTTGGAAAAATGAAGATATTAGACTATTTTATGACTGCACATGGTAAAGAAAGTGCTTAAAGGCTCTTTTCCTATTTCAAAAGTTTTAGTTTTCGAGGGTAATAGCTACGTATGTTGAAAAAATGAAGATATTAGACTATTTTATGATTGCAAATGGTAAAGAATGTGATTAAAGGCTCTTTTCCTATTTCAAAAGTTTTAGTTTTCGAGGGTAATAGCTACGTATGTTGGAAAATGAAGATATTAGACTATTTTATGATTGCACATGGTAAAGAATGTGATTAAAGGCTCTTTTCCTATTTCAAAAGTTTTAGTTTTCGAGGGTAATAGCTACGTATGTTGGAAAAATGAAGATATTAGACTATTTTATGATTGCACATGGTAAAGAAAGTGCTTAAAGGCTCTTTTCCTATTTCAAAAGTTTTAGTTTTCGAGGGTAATAGCTACGTATGTTGGAAAAATGAAGATATTAGACTATTTTATGATTGCACATGGTAAAGAAAGTGCTTAAAGGCTCTTTTCCTATTTCAAAAGTTTTAGTTTTCGAGGGTAATAGCTACGTATGTTGAAAAAATGAAGATATTAGACTATTTTATGATTGCACATGGTAAAGAAAGTGCTTAAAGGCTCTTTTCCTATTTCAAAAGTTTTAGTTTTCGAGGGTAATAGCTACGTATGTTGAAAAAATGAAGATATTAGACTATTTTATGATTGCAAATGGTAAAGAAAGTGATTAAAGGCTCTTTTCCTATTCAAAAGTTTTAGTTTTCGAGGGTAATAGCTACGTATGTTGAAAAAATGAAGATATTAGACTATTTTATGATTGCAAATGGTAAAGAATGTGATTAAAGGCTCTTTTCCTATGTCAAAAGTTTTAGTTTTCGAGGGTAATAGCTACGTATGTTGAAAAAATGAAGATATTAGACTATTTTATAATTGCAAATGGTAACGAATGTGATTAAAGGCTCTTTTCCTATGTCAAAAGTTTTAGTTTTCGAGGGTAATAGCTACGTATGTTGAAAAAATGAAGATATTAGACTATTTTATAATTGCAAATGGTAACGAATGCTGATTAAAGGCTCTTTTCCTATGTCAAAAGTTTTAGTTTTCGAGGGTACTAGCTACGTATGTTGAAAAAATGAAGATATTAGACTATTTTATGATTGCAAATGGTAAAGAATGTGCTTAAAGGCTCTTTTCCTATGTCAAAAGTTTTAGTTTTCGAGGGTAATAGCTACGTATGTTGAAAAAATGAAGATATTAGACTATTTTATGATTGCAAATGGTAAAGAATGTGATTAAAGGCTCTTTTCCTATGTCAAAAGTTTTAGTTTTCGAGGGTAATAGCTACGTATGTTGAAAAAATGAAGATATTAGACTATTTTATGATTGCAAATGGTAAAGAATGTGATTAAAGGCTCTTTTCCTATGTCAAAAGTTTTAGTTTTCGAGGGTAATAGCTACGTATGTTGAAAAAATGAAGATATTAGACTATTTTATGATTGCAAATGGTAAAGAATGTGATTAAAGGCTCTTTTCCTATGTCAAAAGTTTTAGTTTTCGAGGGTAATAGCTACGTATGTTGAAAAAATGAAGATATTAGACTATTTTATGATTGCAAATGGTAAAGAATGTGATTAAAGGCTCTTTTCCTATTTCAAAAGTTTTCGTTTTCGAGGGTAATAGCTACGTATGTTGGAAAAATGAAGATATTAGACTATTTTATGATTGCACATGGTAAAGAAAGTGCTTAAAGGCTCTTTTCCTATTTCAAAAGTTTTAGTTTTCGAGGGTAATAGCTACGTATGTTGAAAAAATGAAGATATTAGACTATTTTATGATTGCAAATGGTAAAGAATGTGATTAAAGGCTCTTTTCCTATTTCAAAAGTTTTCGTTTTCGAGGGTAATAGCTACGTATGTTGGACAAATGAAGATATTAGACTATTTTATGATTGCACATTGGTAAAGAATGTGATTAAAGGCTCTTTTCCTATGTCAAAAGTTTTAGTTTTCGAGGGTAATAGCTACGTATGTTGGAAAAATGAAGATATTAGACTATTTTATGATTGCACATGGTAAAGAAAGTGCTTAAAGGCTCTTTTCCTATTTCAAAAGTTTTAGTTTTCGAGGGTAATAGCTACGTATGTTGGAAAAATGAAGATATTAGACTATTTTATGATTGCACATGGTAAAGAAAGTGCTTAAAGGCTCTTTTCCTATTTCAAAAGTTTTAGTTTTCGAGGGTAATAGCTACGTATGTTGAAAAAATGAAGATATTAGACTATTTTATGATTGCAAATGGTAAAGAATGTGATTAAAGGCTCTTTTCCTATGTCAAAAGTTTTAGTTTTCGAGGGTAATAGCTACGTATGTTGAAAAAATGAAGATATTAGACTATTTTATGATTGCACATGGTAAAGAAAGTGCTTAAAGGCTCTTTTCCTATTTCAAAAGTTTTAGTTTTCGAGGGTAATAGCTACGTATGTTGAAAAAATTAAGATATTAGACTATTTTATGATTGCAAATGGTAAAGAATGTGATTAAAGGCTCTTTTCCTATGTCAAAAGTTTTAGTTTTCGAGGGTAATAGCTACGTATGATGAAAAAATGAAGATATTAGACTATTTTATAATTGCAAATGGTAACGAATGTGATTAAAGGCTCTTTTCCTATGTCAAAAGTTTTAGTTTTCGAGGGTAATAGCTACGTATGTTGAAAAAATGAAGATATTAGACTATTTTATAATTGCAAATGGTAACGAATGTGATTAAAGGCTCTTTTCCTATGTCAAAAGTTTTAGTTTTCGAGGGTAATAGCTACGTATGTTGAAAAAATGAAGATATTAGACTATTTTATGATTGCACATGGTAAAGAAAGTGACTAAAGGCTCTTTTCCTATTTCAAAAGTTTTAGTTTTCGAGGGTAATAGCTACGTATGTTGAAAAAATGAAGATATTAGACTATTTTATGATTGCAAATGGTAAAGAATGTGATTAAAGGCTCTTTTCCTATGTCAAAAGTTTTAGTTTTCGAGGGTAATAGCTACGTATGTTGAAAAAATGAAGATATTAGACTATTTTATGATTGCAAATGGTAAAGAATGTGATTAAAGGCTCTTTTCCTATGTCAAAAGTTTTAGTTTTCGAGGGTAATAGCTACGTATGTTGAAAAAATGAAGATATTAGACTATTTTATGATTGCACATGGTAAAGAATGTGATTAAAGGCTCTTTTCCTATGTCAAAAGTTTTAGTTTTCGAGGGTAATAGCTACGTATGTTGAAAAAATGAAGATATTAGACTATTTTATGATTGCACATGGTAAAGAATGTGATTAAAGGCTCTTTTCCTATTTCAAAAGTTAAAAGTTTTCGTTTTCGAGGGTAATAGCTACGTATGTTGGAAAAATGAAGATATTAGACTATTTTATGATTGCAAATGGTAAAGAAAGTGCTTAAAGACTCTTTTCCTATTTCAAAAGTTTTAGTTTTCGAGGGTAATAGCTACGTATGTTGAAAAAATGAAGATATTAGACTATTTTATGATTGCAAATGGTAAAGAATGTGATTAAAGGCTCTTTTCATATTTCAAAAGTTTTCGTTTTCGAGGGTAATCAAGTTCAAGTTCAAGTTCAAGTTCCTTTTATTACCAATATCCATCCATTCATAAACAAAAAATATCCCAAAGGGCTCAATGGCCCGTTATTTGGGAAAAAAAAACAACAAAACAAAACATAAATAACTATTAATTACATTCACACTTAAAATATATTTAGAGTCTACTCACCAATCCTCACCCGAGTACAACCGGTCTCCGCACCACCTACTTACAAAAAATAAAAAAAAAAAAAATATATATACATCGAGGATCCAACACTCACACCACCCAAATCTAAATAAATAAATTCAATCTAAATAATTAAATAAATAAATTAAATCTTGATAACTAAACAATATAAATAACTGATCAATATTATAATTTAAATTATTTTTTTTTGATTAAAAAATTCTTCAACCGTTTCTTGAAGGATCCTATGGTACAGGACCGTCGAATCCCAACAGGAATGGAATTCCAGGCACGTCCGACAGCAACTATCAGACCAAAGTCCGAGCGCACTGCAGGGGTGGATGGCACTAGCACATCATCCTTGTTTCTAGTTTCATAAGGACTGACATTTCGAACAATTTTGCTACGTATGTTGGAAAAATGAAGATATTAGACTATTTTATGATTGCACATGGTAAAGAATGTGATTAAAGGCTCTTTTCCTATGTCAAAAGTTTTAGTTTTCGAGGGTAATAGCTACGTATGTTGGAAAAATGAAGATATTAGACTATTTTATGATTGCACATGGTAAAGAAAGTGCTTAAAGGCTCTTTTCCTATTTCAAAAGTTTTAGTTTTCGAGGGTAATAGCTACGTATGTTGAAAAAATGAAGATATTAGACTATTTTATGATTGCAAATGGTGAAGAATGTGATTAAAGGCTCTTTTCCTATGTCAAAAGTTTTAGTTTTCGAGGGTAATAGCTACGTATGTTGAAAAAATGAAGATATTAGACTATTTTATGATTGCAAATGGTAAAGAAAGTGCTTAAAGGCTCTTTTCCTATTTCAAAAGTTTTAGTTTTCGAGGGTAATAGCTACGTATGTTGAAAAAATGAAGATATTAGACTATTTTATGATTGCAAATGGTAAAGAATGTGATTAAAGGCTCTTTTCCTATGTCAAAAGTTTTAGTTTTTGAGGGTAATAGCTACGTATGATGAAAAAAGAAGATATTAGACTATTTTATAATTGCAAATGGTAACGAATGTGATTAAAGGCTCTTTTCCTATGTCAAAAATTTTAGTTTTCGAGGGTAATAGCTACGTATGTTGAAAAAATGAAGATATTAGACTATTTTATGATTGCACATGGTAAAGAAAGTGCTTAAAGGCTCTTTTCCTATTTCAAAAGTTTTAGTTTTCGAAGGTAATAGCTACGTATGTTGAAAAAATGAAGATATTAGACTATTTTATGATTGCAAATGGTAAAGAATGTTATTAAAGGCTCTTTTCCTATGTCAAAAGTTTTAGTTTTCGAGGCAATAGCTACGTATGTTGAAAAAATGAAGATATTAGACTATTTTATGATTGCACATGGTAAAGAATGTGATTAAAGGCTCTTTTCCTATTTCAAAAGTTTTCGTTTTCGAGGGTAATAGCTACGTATGTTGGAAAAATGAAGATATTAGACTATTTTATGATTGCACATGGTAAAGAATGTGATTAAAGGCTCTTTTCCTATGTCAAAAGTTTTAGTTTTCGAGGGTAATAGCTACGTATGTTGGAAAAATGAAGATATTAGACTATTTTATAATTGCAAATGGTAACGAATGTGATTAAAGGCTCTTTTCATATGTCAAAAGTTTTAGTTTTCGAGGGTAATAGCTACGTATGTTGAAAAAATGAAGATATTAGACTATTTTATAATTGCAAATGGTAACGAATGTGATTAAAGGCTCTTTTCCTATGTCAAAAGTTTTAGTTTTCGAGGGTAATAGCTACGTATGTTGAAAAAATGAAGATATTAGACTATTTTATGATTGCACATGGTAAAGAAAGTGCTTAAAGGCTCTGTTCCTATTTCAAAAGTTTTAGTTTTCGAGGGTAATAGCTACGTATGTTGAAAAAATGAAGATATTAGACTATTTTATGATTGCAAATGGTAAAGAATGTGATTAAAGGCTCTTTTCCTATGTCAAAAGTTTTAGTTTTCGAGGGTAATAGCTACGTATGTTGAAAAAATGAAGATATTAGACTATTTTATGATTGCAAATGGTAAAGAATGTGATTAAAGGCTCTTTTCCCATGTCAAAAGTTTTAGTTTTCGAGGGTAATAGCTACGTATGTTGAAAAAATGAAGATATTAGACTATTTTATGATTGCACATGGTAAAGAAAGTGCTTAAAGGCTCTTTTCCTATTTCAAAACTTTTAGTTTTCGAGGGTAATAGCTACGTATGTTGAAAGAATGAAGATATTAGACTATTTTATGATTGCAAATGGTAAAGAATGTGATTAAAGGCTCTTTTCCTATGTCAAAAGTTTTAGTTTTCGAGGGTAATAGCTACGTATGATGAAAAAATGAAGATATTAGACTATTTTATAATTGCAAATGGTAACGAATGTGATTAAAGGCTCTTTTCCTATGTCAAAAGTTTTAGTTTTCGAGGGTAATAGCTACGTATGTTGAAAAAATGAAGATATTAGACTATTTTATAATTGCAAATGGTAACGAATGTGATTAAAGGCTCTTTTCCTATGTCAAAAGTTTTAGTTTTCGAGGGTAATAGCTACGTATGTTGAAAAAATGAAGATATTAGACTATTTTATGATTGCACATGGTAAAGAAAGTGCTTAAAGGCTCTTTTCCTATTTCAAAAGTTTAAGTTTTCGAGGGTAATAGCTACGTATGTTGAAAAAATGAAGATATTAGACTATTTTATGATTGCAAATGGTAAAGAATGTGATTAAAGGCTCTTTTCCTATGTCAAAAGTTTTAGTTTTCGAGGGTATTAGGTACGTATGTTGAAAAAATGAAGATATTAGACTATTTTATGATTGCAAATGGTAAAGAATGTGATTAAAGGCTCTTTTCCTATGTCAAAAGTTTTAGTTTTCGAGGGTAATAGCTACGTATGTTGAAAAAATGAAGATATTAGACTATTTTATGATTGCACATGGTAAAGAATGTGATTAAAGGCTCTTTTCCTATTTCAAAAGTTTTAGTTTTCGAGGGTAATAGCTACGTATGTTGAAAAAATGAAGATATTAGACTATTTTATGATTGCACATGGTAAAGAAAGTGCTTAAAGGCTCTTTTCCTATTTCAAAAGTTTTAGTTTTCGAGGGTAATAGCTACGTATGTTGGAAAAATGAAGATATTAGACTATTTTATGATTGCACATGGTAAAGAAAGTGCTTAAAGGCTCTTTTCCTATTTCAAAAGTTTTAGTTTTCGAGGGTAATAGCTACGTATGTTGGAAAAATGAAGATATTAGACTATTTTATGATTGCACATGGTAAAGAAAGTGCTTAAAGGCTCTTTTCCTATTTCAAAAGTTTTAGTTTTCGAGGGTAATAGCTACGTATGTTGAAAAAATGAAGATATTAGACTATTTTATGATTGCAAATGGTAAAGAATGTGATTAAAGGCTCTTTTCCTATGTCAAAAGTTTTAGTTTTCGAGGGTAATAGCTACGTATGTTGAAAAAATGAAGATATTAGACTATTTTATGATTGCACATGGTAAAGAAAGTGCTTAAAGGCTCTTTTCCTATTTCAAAAGTTTTAGTTTTCAAGGGTAATAGCTACGTATGTTGAAAAAATGAAGATATTAGACTATTTTATGATTGCAAATGGTAAAGAATGTGATTAAAGGCTCTTTTCCTATGTCAAAAGTTTTAGTTTTCGAGGGTAATAGCTACGTGTGATGAAAAAATGAAGATATTAGACTATTTTATAATTGCAAATGGTAACGAATGTGATTAAAGGCTCTTTTCCTATGTCAAAAGTTTTAGTTTTCGAGGATAATAGCTACGTATGTTGAAAAAATGAAGATATTAGACTATTTTATAATTGCAAATGGTAACGAATGTGATTAAAGGCTCTTTTCCTATGTCAAAAGTTTTAGTTTTCGAGGGTAATAGCTACGTATGTTGAAAAAATGAAGATATTAGACTATTTTATGATTGCACATGGTAAAGAAAGTGCTTAAAGGCTCTTTTCCTATTTCAAAAGTTTTAGTTTTCGAGGGTAATAGCTACGTATGTTGAAAAAATGAAGATATTAGACTATTTTATGATTGCAAATGGTAAAGAATGTGATTAAAGGCTCTTTTCCCATGTCAAAAGTTTTAGTTTTCGAGGGTAATAGCTACGTATGTTGAAAAAATGAAGATATTAGTCTATTTTATGATTGCAAATGGTAAAGAATGTGATTAAAGGCTCTTTTCCTATGTCAAAAGTTTTAGTTTTCGAGGGTAATAGCTACGTATGTTGAAAAAATGAAGATATTAGACTATTTTATGATTGCACATGGTAAAGAATGTGATTAAAGGCTCTTTTCCTATTTCAAAAGTTTTAGTTTTCGAGGGTAATAGCTACGTATGTTGAAAAAATGAAGATATTAGACTATTTTATGATTGCAAATGGTAAAGAATGTGATTAAAGGCTCTTTTCCTATTTCAAAAGTTTTAGTTTTCGAGGGTAATAGCTACGTATGTTGAAAAATGAAGATATTAGACTATTTTATGATTGCACATGGTAAAGAATGTGCTTAAAGGCTCTTTTCCTATTTCAAAAGTTTTAGTTTTCGAGGGTAATAGCTACGTATGTTGAAAAAATGAAGATATTAGACTATTTTATGATTGCAAATGGTAAAGAATGTGATTAAAGGCTCTTTTCCTATGTCAAAAGTTTTAGTTTTCGAGGGTAATAGCTACGTATGTTGAAAAAATGAAGATATTAGACTATTTTATGATTGCACATGGTAAAGAATGTGATTAAAGGCTCTTTTCCTATTTCAAAAGTTTTAGTTTTCGAGGGTAATAGCTACGTATGTTGAAAAAATGAAGATATTAGACTATTTTATGATTGCACATGGTAAAGAATGTGATTAAAGGCTCTTTTCCTATTTCAAAAGTTTTAGTTTTCGAGGGTAATAGCTACGTATGTTGGAAAAATGAAGATATTAGACTATTTTATGATTGCACATGGTAAAGAATGTGATTAAAGGCTCTTTTCCTATGTTTCAAAAGTTTTAGTTTTCGAGGGTAATAGCTACGTATGTTGAAAAAATGAAGATATTAGACTATTTTATGATTGCAAATGGTAAAGAATGTGATTAAAGGCTCTTTTCCTATTTCAAAAGTTTTAGTTTTCGAGGGTAATAGCTACGTATGTTGAAAAAATGAAGATATTAGACTATTTTATGATTGCAAATGGTAAAGAATGTGATTAAAGGCTCTTTTCCTATGTCAAAAGTTTTAGTTTTCGAGGGTAATAGCTACGTATGTTGAAAAAATGAAGATATTAGACTATTTTATGATTGCAAATGGTAAAGAAAGTGCTTAAAGGCTCTTTTCCTATTTCAAAAGTTTTAGTTTTCGAGGGTAATAGCTACGTATGTTGAAAAAATGAAGATATTAGACTATTTTATGATTGCAAATGGTAAAGAATGTGATTAAAGGCTCTTTTCCTATGTCAAAAGTTTTAGTTTTCGAGGGTAATAGCTACGTATGTTGAAAAAATGAAGATATTAGACTATTTTATGATTGCAAATGGTAAAGAAAGTGCTTAAAGGCTCTTTTCCTATTTCAAAAGTTTTAGTTTTCGAGGGTAATAGCTACGTATGTTGAAAAAATGAAGATATTAGACTATTTTATGATTGCAAATGGTAAAGAATGTGATTAAAGGCTCTTTTCCTATTTCAAAAGTTTTAGTTTTCGAGGGTAATAGCTACGTATGTTGAAAAAATGAAGATATTAGACTATTTTATGATTGCAAATGGTAAAGAATGTGATTAAAGGCTCTTTTCCTATGTCAAAAGTTTTAGTTTTCGAGGGTAATAGCTACGTATGTTGAAAAAATGAAGATATTAGACTATTTTATGATTGCACATGGTAAAGAATGTGATTAAAGGCTCTTTTCCTATTTCAAAAGTTTTAGTTTTCGAGGGTAATAGCTACGTATGTTGAAAAAATGAAGATATTAGACTATTTTATGATTGCACATGGTAAAGAATGTGATTAAAGGCTCTTTTCCTATGTCAAAAGTTTTAGTTTTCGAGGGTAATAGCTACGTATGTTGGAAAAATGAAGATATTAGACTATTTTATGATTGCAAATGGTAAAGAATGTGATTAAAGGCTCTTTTCCTATGTCAAAAGTTTTAGTTTTCGAGGGTAATAGCTACGTATGTTGAAAAAATGAAGATATTAGACTATTTTATAATTGCAAATGGTAACGAATGTGATTAAAGGCTCTTTTCCTATGTCAAAAGTTTTAGTTTTCGAGGGTAATAGCTACGTATGTTGAAAAAATGAAGATATTAGACTATTTTATGATTGCACATGGTAAAGAATGTGATTAAAGGCTCTTTTCCTATGTCAAAAGTTTTAGTTTTCGAGGGTAATAGCTACGTATGTTGAAAAAATGAAGATATTAGACTATTTTATGATTGCACATGGTAAAGAATGTGATTAAAGGCTCTTTTCCTATGTCAAAAGTTTTAGTTTTCGAGGGTAATAGCTACGTATGTTGAAAAAATGAAGATATTAGACTATTTTATGATTGCAAATGGTAAAGAATGTGATTAAAGGCTCTTTTCCTATGTCAAAAGTTTTAGTTTTCGAGGGTAATAGCTACGTATGTTGAAAAAATGAAGATATTAGACTATTTTATGATTGCAAATGGTAAAGAATGTGATTAAAGGCTCTTTTCCTATGTCAAAAGTTTTAGTTTTCGAGGGTAATAGCTACGTATGTTGAAAAAATGAAGATATTAGACTATTTTATGATTGCAAATGGTAAAGAATGTGATTAAAGGCTCTTTTCCTATGTCAAAAGTTTTAGTTTTCGAGGGTAATAGCTACGTATGTTGAAAAAATGAAGATATTAGACTATTTTATGATTGCAAATGGTAAAGAATGTGATTAAAGGCTCTTTTCCTATGTCAAAAGTTTTAGTTTTCGAGGGTAATAGCTACGTATGTTGAAAAAATGAAGATATTAGACTATTTTATAATTGCAAATGGTAACGAATGTGATTAAAGGCTCTTTTCCTATGTCAAAAGTTTTAGTTTTCGAGGGTAATAGCTACGTATGTTGAAAAAATGAAGATATTAGACTATTTTATGATTGCAAATGGTAAAGAATGTGATTAAAGGCTCTTTTCCTATGTCAAAAGTTTTAGTTTTCGAGGGTAATAGCTACGTATGTTGAAAAAATGAAGATATTAGACTATTTTATGATTGCACATGGTAAAGAATGTGATTAAAGGCTCTTTTCCTATGTCAAAAGTTTTAGTTTTCGAGGGTAATAGCTACGTATGTTGAAAAAATGAAGATATTAGACTATTTTATGATTGCAAATGGTAAAGAATGTGATTAAAGGCTCTTTTCCTATGTCAAAAGTTTTAGTTTTCGAGGGTAATAGCTACGTATGTTGAAAAAATGAAGATATTAGACTATTTTATGATTGCACATGGTAAAGAATGTGATTAAAGGCTCTTTTCCTATTTCAAAAGTTTTAGTTTTCGAGGGTAATAGCTACGTATGTTGAAAAAATGAAGATATTAGACTATTTTATGATTGCACATGGTAAAGAAAGTGCTTAAAGGCTCTTTTCCTATTTCAAAAGTTTTAGTTTTCGAGGGTAATAGCTACGTATGTTGAAAAAATGAAGATATTAGACTATTTTATGATTGCAAATGGTAAAGAATGTGATTAAAGGCTCTTTTCCTATGTCAAAAGTTTTAGTTTTCGAGGGTAATAGCTACGTATGTTGAAAAAATGAAGATATTAGACTATTTTATGATTGCACATGGTAAAGAAAGTGCTTAAAGGCTCTTTTCCTATTTCAAAAGTTTTAGTTTTCGAGGGTAATAGCTACGTATGTTGAAAAAATGAAGATATTAGACTATTTTATGATTGCAAATGGTAAAGAATGTGATTAAAGGCTCTTTTCCTATGTCAAAAGTTTTAGTTTTCGAGGGTAATAGCTACGTATGTTGAAAAAATGAAGATATTAGACTATTTTATGATTGCACATGGTAAAGAAAGTGCTTAAAGGCTCTTTTCCTATTTCAAAAGTTTTAGTTTTCGAGGGTAATAGCTACGTATGTTGAAAAAATGAAGATATTAGACTATTTTATGATTGCAAATGGTAAAGAATGTGATTAAAGGCTCTTTTCCTATGTCAAAAGTTTTAGTTTTCGAGGGTAATAGCTACGTATGTTGAAAAAATGAAGATATTAGACTATTTTATGATTGCAAATGGTAAAGAATGTGATTAAAGGCTCTTTTCCTATGTCAAAAGTTTTAGTTTTCGAGGGTAATAGCTACGTATGTTGAAAAAATGAAGATATTAGACTATTTTATGATTGCACATGGTAAAGAATGTGATTAAAGGCTCTTTTCCTATTTCAAAAGTTTTAGTTTTCGAGGGTAATAGCTACGTATGTTGAAAAAATGAAGATATTAGACTATTTTATGATTGCACATGGTAAAGAAAGTGATTAAAGGCTCTTTTCCTATTTCAAAAGTTTTAGTTTTCGAGGGTAATAGCTACGTATGTTGAAAAAATGAAGATATTAGACTATTTTATGATTGCACATGGTAAAGAAAGTGCTTAAAGGCTCTTTTCCTATTTCAAAAGTTTTAGTTTTCGAGGGTAATAGCTACGTATGTTGAAAAAATGAAGATATTAGACTATTTTATGATTGCAAATGGTAAAGAATGTGATTAAAGGCTCTTTTCCTATGTCAAAAGTTTTAGTTTTCGAGGGTAATAGCTACGTATGTTGAAAAAATGAAGATATTAGACTATTTTATGATTGCAAATGGTAAAGAATGTGATTAAAGGCTCTTTTCCTATGTCAAAAGTTTTAGTTTTCGAGGGTAATAGCTACGTATGTTGAAAAAATGAAGATATTAGACTATTTTATGATTGCACATGGTAAAGAATGTGATTAAAGGCTCTTTTCCTATGTCAAAAGTTTTAGTTTTCGAGGGTAATAGCTACGTATGTTGAAAAAATGAAGATATTAGACTATTTTATGATTGCAAATGGTAAAGAATGTGATTAAAGGCTCTTTTCCTATGTCAAAAGTTTTAGTTTTCGAGGGTAATAGCTACGTATGTTGAAAAAATGAAGATATTAGACTATTTTATGATTGCAAATGGTAAAGAATGTGATTAAAGGCTCTTTTCCTATGTCAAAAGTTTTAGTTTTCGAGGGTAATAGCTACGTATGTTGAAAAAATGAAGATATTAGACTATTTTATGATTGCAAATGGTAAAGAATGTGATTAAAGGCTCTTTTCCTATGTCAAAAGTTTTAGTTTTCGAGGGTAATAGCTACGTATGTTGAAAAAATGAAGATATTAGACTATTTTATGATTGCAAATGGTAAAGAATGTGATTAAAGGCTCTTTTCCTATGTCAAAAGTTTTAGTTTTCGAGGGTAATAGCTACGTATGTTGAAAAAATGAAGATATTAGACTATTTTATGATTGCAAATGGTAAAGAATGTGATTAAAGGCTCTTTTCCTATGTCAAAAGTTTTAGTTTTCGAGGGTAATAGCTACGTATGTTGAAAAAATGAAGATATTAGACTATTTTATGATTGCAAATGGTAAAGAATGTGATTAAAGGCTCTTTTCCTATGTCAAAAGTTTTAGTTTTCGAGGGTAATAGCTACGTATGTTGAAAAAATGAAGATATTAGACTATTTTATGATTGCAAATGGTAAAGAATGTGATTAAAGGCTCTTTTCCTATGTCAAAAGTTTTAGTTTTCGAGGGTAATAGCTACGTATGTTGAAAAAATGAAGATATTAGACTATTTTATGATTGCAAATGGTAAAGAATGTGATTAAAGGCTCTTTTCCTATGTCAAAAGTTTTAGTTTTCGAGGGTAATAGCTACGTATGTTGAAAAAATGAAGATATTAGACTATTTTATAATTGCAAATGGTAACGAATGTGATTAAAGGCTCTTTTCCTATGTCAAAAGTTTTAGTTTTCGAGGGTAATAGCTACGTATGTTGAAAAAATGAAGATATTAGACTATTTTATGATTGCACATGGTAAAGAAAGTGCTTAAAGGCTCTTTTCCTATTTCAAAAGTTTTAGTTTTCGAGGGTAATAGCTACGTATGTTGAAAAAATGAAGATATTAGACTATTTTATGATTGCAAATGGTAAAGAATGTGATTAAAGGCTCTTTTCCTATGTCAAAAGTTTTAGTTTTCGAGGGTAATAGCTACGTATGTTGAAAAAATGAAGATATTAGACTATTTTATGATTGCAAATGGTAAAGAAAGTGCTTAAAGGCTCTTTTCCTATTTCAAAAGTTTTAGTTTTCGAGGGTAATAGCTACGTATGTTGAAAAAATGAAGATATTAGACTATTTTATGATTGCACATGGTAAAGAATGTGATTAAAGGCTCTTTTCCTATTTCAAAAGTTTTAGTTTTCGAGGGTAATAGCTACGTATGTTGAAAAATGAAGATATTAGACTATTTTATGATTGCACATGGTAAAGAAAGTGCTTAAAGGCTCTTTTCCTATTTCAAAAGTTTTAGTTTTCGAGGGTAATAGCTACGTATGTTGAAAAATGAAGATATTAGACTATTTTATGATTGCACATGGTAAAGAATGTGATTAAAGGCTCTTTTCCTATTTCAAAAGTTTTAGTTTTCGAGGGTAATAGCTACGTATGTTGAAAAAATGAAGATATTAGACTATTTTATGATTGCAAATGGTAAAGAATGTGATTAAAGGCTCTTTTCCTATGTCAAAAGTTTTAGTTTTCGAGGGTAATAGCTACGTATGTTGAAAAAATGAAGATATTAGACTATTTTATGATTGCAAATGGTAAAGAATGTGATTAAAGGCTCTTTTCCTATGTCAAAAGTTTTAGTTTTCGAGGGTAATAGCTACGTATGTTGAAAAAATGAAGATATTAGACTATTTTATGATTGCAAATGGTAAAGAATGTGATTAAAGGCTCTTTTCCTATGTCAAAAGTTTTAGTTTTCGAGGGTAATAGCTACGTATGTTGAAAAAATGAAGATATTAGACTATTTTATGATTGCAAATGGTAAAGAATGTGATTAAAGGCTCTTTTCCTATGTCAAAAGTTTTAGTTTTCGAGGGTAATAGCTACGTATGTTGAAAAAATGAAGATATTAGACTATTTTATGATTGCACATGGTAAAGAATGTGATTAAAGGCTCTTTTCCTATTTCAAAAGTTTTAGTTTTCGAGGGTAATAGCTACGTATGTTGAAAAAATGAAGATATTAGACTATTTTATGATTGCAAATGGTAAAGAATGTGATTAAAGGCTCTTTTCCTATGTCAAAAGTTTTAGTTTTCGAGGGTAATAGCTACGTATGTTGAAAAAATGAAGATATTAGACTATTTTATGATTGCACATGGTAAAGAATGTGATTAAAGGCTCTTTTCCTATTTCAAAAGTTTTAGTTTTCGAGGGTAATAGCTACGTATGTTGAAAAAATGAAGATATTAGACTATTTTATGATTGCAAATGGTAAAGAATGTGATTAAAGGCTCTTTTCCTATTTCAAAAGTTTTAGTTTTCGAGGGTAATAGCTACGTATGTTGAAAAAATGAAGATATTAGACTATTTTATGATTGCAAATGGTAAAGAATGTGATTAAAGGCTCTTTTCCTATGTCAAAAGTTTTAGTTTTCGAGGGTAATAGCTACGTATGTTGAAAAAATGAAGATATTAGACTATTTTATGATTGCACATGGTAAAGAATGTGATTAAAGGCTCTTTTCCTATTTCAAAAGTTTTAGTTTTCGAGGGTAATAGCTACGTATGTTGAAAAAATGAAGATATTAGACTATTTTATGATTGCAAATGGTAAAGAATGTGATTAAAGGCTCTTTTCCTATGTCAAAAGTTTTAGTTTTCGAGGGTAATAGCTACGTATGTTGAAAAAATGAAGATATTAGACTATTTTATGATTGCACATGGTAAAGAAAGTGCTTAAAGGCTCTTTTCCTATTTCAAAAGTTTTAGTTTTCGAGGGTAATAGCTACGTATGTTGAAAAAATGAAGATATTAGACTATTTTATGATTGCAAATGGTAAAGAATGTGATTAAAGGCTCTTTTCCTATTTCAAAAGTTTTAGTTTTCGAGGGTAATAGCTACGTATGTTGGAAAAATGAAGATATTAGACTATTTTATGATTGCAAATGGTAAAGAATGTGATTAAAGGCTCTTTTCCTATGTCAAAAGTTTTAGTTTTCGAGGGTAATAGCTACGTATGTTGAAAAAATGAAGATATTAGACTATTTTATGATTGCACATGGTAAAGAAAGTGCTTAAAGGCTCTTTTCCTATTTCAAAAGTTTTAGTTTTCGAGGGTAATAGCTACGTATGTTGAAAAATGAAGATATTAGACTATTTTATGATTGCAAATGGTAAAGAATGTGATTAAAGGCTCTTTTCCTATGTCAAAAGTTTTAGTTTTCGAGGGTAATAGCTACGTATGTTGAAAAAATGAAGATATTAGACTATTTTATGATTGCAAATGGTAAAGAATGTGATTAAAGGCTCTTTTCCTATTTCAAAAGTTTTAGTTTTCGAGGGTAATAGCTACGTATGTTGAAAAAATGAAGATATTAGACTATTTTATGATTGCAAATGGTAAAGAATGTGATTAAAGGCTCTTTTCCTATGTCAAAAGTTTTAGTTTTCGAGGGTAATAGCTACGTATGTTGAAAAAATGAAGATATTAGACTATTTTATGATTGCAAATGGTAAAGAAAGTGCTTAAAGGCTCTTTTCCTATTTCAAAAGTTTTAGTTTTCGAGGGTAATAGCTACGTATGTTGAAAAAATGAAGATATTAGACTATTTTATGATTGCAAATGGTAAAGAATGTGATTAAAGGCTCTTTTCCTATGTCAAAAGTTTTAGTTTTCGAGGGTAATAGCTACGTATGTTGAAAAAATGAAGATATTAGACTATTTTATGATTGCAAATGGTAAAGAATGTGATTAAAGGCTCTTTTCCTATGTCAAAAGTTTTAGTTTTCGAGGGTAATAGCTACGTATGTTGAAAAAATGAAGATATTAGACTATTTTATGATTGCACATGGTAAAGAATGTGATTAAAGGCTCTTTTCCTATTTCAAAAGTTTTAGTTTTCGAGGGTAATAGCTACGTATGTTGAAAAAATGAAGATATTAGACTATTTTATGATTGCACATGGTAAAGAATGTGATTAAAGGCTCTTTTCCTATTTCAAAAGTTTTAGTTTTCGAGGGTAATAGCTACGTATGTTGGAAAAAATGAAGATATTAGACTATTTTATGATTGCACATGGTAAAGAAAGTGCTTAAAGGCTCTTTTCCTATTTCAAAAGTTTTAGTTTTCGAGGGTAATAGCTACGTATGTTGAAAAAATGAAGATATTAGACTATTTTATGATTGCAAATGGTAAAGAATGTGATTAAAGGCTCTTTTCCTATGTCAAAAGTTTTAGTTTTCGAGGGTAATAGCTACGTATGTTGAAAAAATGAAGATATTAGACTATTTTATGATTGCAAATGGTAAAGAATGTGATTAAAGGCTCTTTTCCTATGTCAAAAGTTTTAGTTTTCGAGGGTAATAGCTACGTATGTTGAAAAAATGAAGATATTAGACTATTTTATGATTGCAAATGGTAAAGAATGTGATTAAAGGCTCTTTTCCTATGTCAAAAGTTTTAGTTTTCGAGGGTAATAGCTACGTATGTTGAAAAAATGAAGATATTAGACTATTTTATGATTGCAAATGGTAAAGAATGTGATTAAAGGCTCTTTTCCTATTTCAAAAGTTTTCGTTTTCGAGGGTAATAGCTACGTATGTTGAAAAAATGAAGATATTAGACTATTTTATGATTGCACATGGTAAAGAAAATGCTTAAAGGCTCTTTTCCTGTTTCAAAAGTTTTAGTTTTCGAGGGTAATAGCTACGTATGTTGAAAAAATGAAGATATTAGACTATTTTATGATTGCAAATGGTAAAGAATGTGATTAAAGGCTCTTTTCCTATGTCAAAAGTTTTAGTTTTCGAGGGTAATAGCTACGTATGTTGAAAAAATGAAGATATTAGACTATTTTATAATTGCAAATGGTAACGAATGTGATTAAAGGCTCTTTTCCTATGTCAAAAGTTTTAGTTTTCGAGGGTAATAGCTACGTATGTTGAAAAAATGAAGATATTAGACTATTTTATGATTGCACATGGTAAAGAAAGTGCTTAAAGGCTCTTTTCCTATTTCAAAAGTTTTAGTTTTCGAGGGTAATAGCTACGTATGTTGAAAAAATGAAGATATTAGACTATTTTATGATTGCACATGGTAAAGAAAGTGCTTAAAGGCTCTTTTCCTATTTCAAAAGTTTTAGTTTTCGAGGGTAATAGCTACGTATGTTGAAAAAATGAAGATATTAGACTATTTTATGATTGCAAATGGTAACGAATGTGATTAAAGGCTCTTTTCCTATGTCAAAAGTTTTAGTTTTCGAGGGTAATAGCTACCTATGTTGAAAAAATGAAGATATTAGACTATTTTATGATTGCAAATGGTAAAGAATGTGATTAAAGGCTCTTTTCCTATGTCAAAAGTTTTAGTTTTCGAGGGTAATAGCTACGTATGTTGAAAAAATGAAGATATTAGACTATTTTATGATTGCACATGGTAAAGAAAGTGCTTAAAGGCTCTTTTCCTATTTCAAAAGTTTTAGTTTTCGAGGGTAATAGCTACGTATGTTGAAAAAATGAAGATATTAGACTATTTTATGATTGCAAATGGTAAAGAATGTGATTAAAGGCTCTTTTCCTATGTCAAAAGTTTTAGTTTTCGAGGGTAATAGCTACGTATGTTGAAAAAATGAAGATATTAGACTATTTTATGATTGCAAATGGTAAAGAAAGTGCTTAAAGGCTCTTTTCCTATTTCAAAAGTTTTAGTTTTCGAGGGTAATAGCTACGTATGTTGAAAAAATGAAGATATTAGACTATTTTATGATTGCAAATGGTAAAGAATGTGATTAAAGGCTCTTTTCATATTTCAAAAGTTTTAGTTTTCGAGGGTAATAGCTACGTATGTTGAAAAAATGAAGATATTAGACTATTTTATGATTGCACATGGTAAAGAATGTGATTAAAGGCTCTTTTCCTATGTCAAAAGTTTTAGTTTTCGAGGGTAATAGCTACGTATGTTGAAAAATGAAGATATTAGACTATTTTATGATTGCACATGGTAAAGAAAGTGATTAAAGGCTCTTTTCCTATTTCAAAAGTTTTAGTTTTCGAGGGTAATAGCTACGTATGTTGAAAAAATGAAGATATTAGACTATTTTATGATTGCAAATGGTAAAGAATGTGATTAAAGGCTCTTTTCCTATGTCAAAAGTTTTAGTTTTCGAGGGTAATAGCTACGTATGTTGAAAAAATGAAGATATTAGACTATTTTATGATTGCACATGGTAAAGAAAGTGCTTAAAGGCTCTTTTCCTATTTCAAAAGTTTTAGTTTTCGAGGGTAATAGCTACGTATGTTGAAAAAATGAAGATATTAGACTATTTTATGATTGCAAATGGTAAAGAATGTGATTAAAGGCTCTTTTCCTATTTCAAAAGTTTTCGTTTTCGAGGGTAATAGCTACGTATGTTGGAAAAATGAAGATATTAGACTATTTTATAATTGCAAATGGTAACGAATGTGATTAAAGGCTCTTTTCCTATGTCAAAAGTTTTAGTTTTCGAGGGTAATAGCTACGTATGTTGAAAAAATGAAGATATTAGACTATTTTATGATTGCACATGGTAAAGAAAGTGCTTAAAGGCTCTTTTCCTATTTCAAAAGTTTTAGTTTTCGAGGGTAATAGCTACGTATGTTGAAAAAATGAAGATATTAGACTATTTTATGATTGCAAATGGTAAAGAATGTGATTAAAGGCTCTTTTCCTATGTCAAAAGTTTTAGTTTTCGAGGGTAATAGCTACGTATGTTGAAAAAATGAAGATATTAGACTATTTTATGATTGCACATGGTAAAGAAAGTGCTTAAAGGCTCTTTTCCTATTTCAAAAGTTTTAGTTTTCGAGGGTAATAGCTACGTATGTTGAAAAAATGAAGATATTAGACTATTTTATGATTGCACATGGTAAAGAATGTGATTAAAGGCTCTTTTCCTATGTCAAAAGTTTTAGTTTTCGAGGGTAATAGCTACGTATGTTGAAAAAATGAAGATATTAGACTATTTTATGATTGCACATGGTAAAGAAAGTGCTTAAAGGCTCTTTTCCTATTTCAAAAGTTTTAGTTTTCGAGGGTAATAGCTACGTATGTGAAAAAATGAAGATATTAGACTATTTTATGATTGCAAATGGTAAAGAATGTGATTAAAGGCTCTTTTCCTATGTCAAAAGTTTTAGTTTTCGAGGGTAATAGCTACGTATGTTGAAAAAATGAAGATATTAGACTATTTTATGATTGCAAATGGTAAAGAAAGTGCTTAAAGGCTCTTTTCCTATTTCAAAAGTTTTAGTTTTCGAGGGTAATAGCTACGTATGTTGAAAAAATGAAGATATTAGACTATTTTATGATTGCAAATGGTAAAGAATGTGATTAAAGGCTCTTTTCCTATTTCAAAAGTTTTCGTTTTCGAGGGTAATAGCTACGTATGTTGGAAAAATGAAGATATTAGACTATTTTATGATTGCACATGGTAAAGAATGTGATAAAGGCTCTTTTCCTATGTCAAAAGTTTTAGTTTTCGAGGGTAATAGCTACGTATGTTGAAAAAATGAAGATATTAGACTATTTTATGATTGCACATGGTAAAGAAAGTGCTTAAAGGCTCTTTTCCTATTTCAAAAGTTTTAGTTTTCGAGGGTAATAGCTACGTATGTTGAAAAAATGAAGATATTAGACTATTTTATGATTGCAAATGGTAAAGAATGTGATTAAAGGCTCTTTTCCTATGTCAAAAGTTTTAGTTTTCGAGGATAATAGCTACGTATGTTGAAAAAATGAAGATATTAGACTATTTTATGATTGCAAATGGTAAAGAAAGTGCTTAAAGGCTCTTTTCCTATTTCAAAAGTTTTAGTTTTCGAGGGTAATAGCTACGTATGTTGAAAAAATGAAGATATTAGACTATTTTATGATTGCAAATGGTAAAGAATGTGATTAAAGGCTCTTTTCCTATGTCAAAAGTTTTAGTTTTCGAGGGTAATAGCTACGTATGTTGAAAAAATGAAGATATTAGACTATTTTATAATTGCAAATGGTAACGAATGTGATTAAAGGCTCTTTTCCTATGTCAAAAGTTTTAGTTTTCGAGGGTAATAGCTACCTATGTTGAAAAAATGAAGATATTAGACTATTTTATAATTGCAAATGGTAACGAATGTGATTTAAG
>NW_027064000.1:0-28620 GCF_032884065.1 Artemia franciscana
TTAGTTTTTTTGTAGTTTTTGCCTTTTTTTTTAGTTTTTTGTCCTGGTCGCTTTCTCTTTGAGTGTCGTCATTTATTAGTTTTTTCCTTTTTTTTTTTAGTTTTTTATTGGTTTTTACCTTTATTTTAGCTTATTTTTCAGTTTTTTCCTTTTTTTTAGTTTTTTTTTATTTTTTATTTTTTTTAGTTTTTTACCTTTTTTTAGTTTTTTTAGTTTTTTTAGTTTTTTAGCTTTTTACTTTTTTTATTAGTTTTTAGTTTTTTTTGTAGTTTTTGCCTTTTTTTAGTTTTTTCAGTTTTTTTTTTAGTTTTTTATTGGTTTTTACCTTTATAGTTTTTTTAGTTTTTTAGCTTTTTTATTTTTTTTATTAGTTTTTAGTTTTTTTTGTAGTTTTTGCCTTTTTTTAGTTTTTTCAGTTTTGACGTCACCTGATCCAGTTTTTTCAGGTGACGTCACCTGACACATCCATCCACACATCCATCCATCCATCCATCCACAGACAACTTATTTTTATATATATAGATATATATATATATATATATATATATATATACTAGCTGTTGGGGTGGCGCTTCGCGCCACCCCAACACCTAGTTGGTATTCAGATCTATACAATCCGTATTCAGATCTATACCTCATGATTCTATTGATTGCCCTTGAGCTTTGTTGATGGTGATTGCTAATCGACCATTTCCTTTGTTGCCGTCGTCATTTATATATCCCCCTGTGCCCCCCGGCGTCCCCGTTGTAGTTGTGTCCCTTTGTCCGGGTCGTCATTTATATTCCCTGTGTCCCCGTAGTCATTTGTGTCCCGGTGTCCCAGTCTGTGATTTCTATTTGAGTGTCCCGGGCGTCATTTATATTCGTCAGGATATTGTAGGGCATCGTAGCATCGATGAGTTTAAGCAATTCTTGTCAACTGATTGTTTCGCCTATAAAGAATATTATCTCGAGGTAAGAACTGATCACCGACCACAACGATTGCCACTTTGTTGATATTTGCGTATCAGGAGGCATCAAATCGATTGCTGTTTTTAAGCAGAAGCACTAAATTATTATTTTTGTGGAAAAGATGATATATATAAATATATATATATATCTCCTTTTTAGTTTTTTTGTAGTTTTTACCTTTTTTAGTTTTTTTTCTTCTTTTGTATTAATGCTAAAGCCAAGGTTCCAACCTGGAGCCTCTCGGACCTAGAACCTGAAACATAACGCTTTACCAACTCAGCTACTTCGGCGTGAATACATTCGTTTTGAGCAGCTTCCTCGGGTGTTGCCATTGTAGGTTCTTCAGTCATTTTACAATTAGAAATTTCTCTTTCAACGGTCTTCTTACAATTAAAAATTTGTCTTTGAACGATATTCTTAAATACCTGTGTCCTGGTCGTCATTTATATTGCCTGTGTCCTGGTCGTCATTTGTGTCCCGGTATCCCAGTCTGTAATTCCTCCTTGAGTGTCCCGGTCGTTATTTATATTCCCTCTGTCCCGGTCGTCATTTGTGTCCCGGTCTGTAATTTCTCTTTGAGTTTTTTTTCTTTTTAGTATTTTTTAGTTTTTTACATTTTTTCTTTTTTCAGTTTTTTTTTCTTCTTTATTTTTCAGCTTCACTATGAAATACATATCGCCGCCACCCCAACACCTAGTTGGTGGGACGCTTCACGCCCCCCCAAGCCCCCCCGCGCGCGTAAGTCGTTACGCGCCATATTAGTTACGCGCCATTGTAGTTGTGTCCCTGTGTCCCACCTGTGAATATAGATAGATTTATATATGTGTTTCAAACTACGTAAAAATTGCGAATATACAACATTTTTGGCTTTCCCACTACTGGAAGCTTTCCGTTTCCAATTGCCAGCAATTGATCTGAAAATGTTTGACCAGAATCATCGTTTTTCAATCGGACACGCATATTTGTAGTTAATTTTAATATTTTTACGTGTGCCCATAAATTAGAATTTTTCAGGCAAGCATTCATTTCGTCTGCAGGAGTTAAACTACGTAAAAATTCGCGCGTAAGTCGTTACGCGCCATAATAGTTACGCGCCATTGTAGTTGTGTCCCTATGTCCCACCTGTGAATATAGATATATATATATATATATGGTTTTAACTACGTAAAACTTGCGAATATACAACATTCTTTGCTGTCCCATTGTCTTTGCATATAAATAGATTGTCAGGTTATCCCCCTGTTTCCCCCGGTGTCCCCGTTGTAGTTGTGTCCCTGTGTCCCGGTCGTCATTTATATTCCCTGTGTCCCGGGTCCCGGTCATCATTTGTATCCCGGTGTCCCGGTCTGTATATACATTCGTTTTTTAGTTTTGTTTTTCTCCTTTATTTTTTTCCTTTTTTTTTTCTTTTTTAGCTTATTTAGATTTTTAGATTTTTTAGTTTTTTTTATTAGTTTTTAGTTTTTATTTCTTTTTAGTTTTTTTGTCCCGGTCGTCATTTATATCCCCCTGTTTCCCCCGGTGTCCCCGTTGTAGTTGTGTCCCTGTGTCCCGGTCGTTATTTATATTCCCTGTGTCCCGGTCGTCATTTGTATCCCGGTGTACCGGTCTGTATATACATTCGTTTTTTAGTTTTGTTTTTCTCCTTTATTTTTTTCCTTTTTTTTTCTTTTTTAGTTTATTTAGATTTTTAGATTTTTTAGTTTTTTTATTAGTTTTTAGTTTTTTTTTCTTTTTAGTTTTTTTGTAGTTTTTACCTTCTTTTTAGTTTTGTTAATTTTTTTTTTTACTTGTGTCCTGGTCGTCATTTATACTCCCTGTGTCCCGGTGCTTTGTTGATTGCTAATCGAACATTCCTTTTGTCCTGGTCGCTTTCTCTTTGAGTGTCGTCATTTATTTTTTTCTTTTTTAGTTCTTTTAGTTTTTACCTTTTTTAGTTTTTTTTTAGTTTTTAGTTTTTTTAGTTTTTTACCTTTTTTTAGTTTTTTTAGTTTTTTAGCTTTTTTATTTTTTTTATTAGTTTTTAGTTTTTTTGTAGTTTTTGCCTTTTTTTTTAGTTTTTTGTCCTGGTCGCTTTCTCTTTGAGTGTCGTCATTTATTAGTTTTTTCCTTTTTTTTTTTAGTTTTTTATTGGTTTTTACCTTTATTTTAGCTTATTTTTCAGTTTTTTCCTTTTTTTTAGTTTTTTTTTATTTTTTATTTTTTTTAGTTTTTTACCTTTTTTTAGTTTTTTTAGTTTTTTTAGTTTTTTAGCTTTTTTACTTTTTTTATTAGTTTTTAGTTTTTTTTTGTAGTTTTTGCCTTTTTTTAGTTTTTTCAGTTTTTTTTTTAGTTTTTTATTGGTTTTTACCTTTATAGTTTTTTTAGTTTTTTAGCTTTTTTATTTTTTTTATTAGTTTTTAGTTTTTTTTTGTAGTTTTTGCCTTTTTTTAGTTTTTTTCAGTTTTGACGTCACCTAATCCAGTTTTTTCAGGTGACGTCACCTGACACATCCATCCACACATCCATCCACACATCCACAGACAGACAACTTATTTTTATATATATAGATAGATAGATAAGTTGTCTGTGGATCTGTGGATCGTGGATCAGGTGACGTCACCTGAAAAAACTGGATCAGGTGACGTCAAAACTGAAAAAACTAAAAAAAGGCAAAAACTACAAAAAAAACTAAAAACTAATAAAAAAAATAAAAAAGCTAAAAAACTAAAAAAACTAAAAAAAGGCAAAAACTACAAAAAAAACTAAAAACTAATAAAAAAGCTAAAAAACTAAAAAAACTAAAAAAAAGGCAAAAACTACAAAAAAACTAAAAACTAATAAAAAAAATAAAAAAGCTAAAAAACTAAAAAAACTAAAAAAAGGTAAAAAACTAAAAAATAAATAACGACCGGGACACAGGGACACAACTACAACGGGGACACCGGGGGAAACAGGGGGATATAAATGACGACCGGGACAAAAAAACTAAAAAGAAATAAAAACTAAAAACTAATAAAAAAAACTAAAAAATCTAAAAATCTAAATAAGCTAAAAAAGAAAAAAAAGGAAAAAAATAAAGGAGAAAAACAAAACTAAAAAACGAATGTATATACAGACCGGGACACCGGGATACAAATGATGACCGGGACCCGGGACACAGGGAATATAAATGACGACCGGGACACAGGGACACAACTACAACGGGGACACCGGGGGAAACAGGGGGATAACCTGACAATCTATTTATATGCAAAGACAATGGGACAGCAAAGAATGTTGTATATTCGCAAGTTTATATAACATAGGGACACAACTACAATGGCGCGTAACTATTATGGCGCGTAACGACTTACGCGCGCGGGGGGGGCTTGGGGGGGGCGCGAAGCGCCCCCACCAACTAGGTGTTGGGGTGGCGCGAAGCGCCACCCCAACAGCTAGTATATATATATATATATATATATATATATATATATATATATATATATATATATATAATATATATATATATATATATATATATATATATATATATATACTAGCTGTTGGGGTGGCGCTTCGCGCCACCCCAACACCTAGTTGGTGGGGGCGCTTCGCGCCCCCCCCAAGCCCCCCCGCGCGCGTAAGTCGTTACGCGCCATAATAGTTACGCGCCATTGTAGTTGTGTCCCTATGTCCCACCTGTGAATATAGATAGATATATATATATGGTTTTAACTACGTAAAACTTGCGAATATACAACATTCTTTGCTGTCCCATTGTCTTTGCATATAAATAGATTGTCAGGTTTACCGACTCTTGAACATGCAACATATAATGGTCCATGGGAAAACAATCTGTATTCAGATCTATACCTCATGATTCTAATGATTGCCCTTGAGCTTTGTTGATGGTGATTGCTAATCGACCATTCCCTGTCCCGGTGTCCCGGTCGTCATTTACATCCCCCTGTTTCCCCCGGTGTCCCCGTTGTAGTTGTGTCCCTGTGTCCCGGTCGTCATTTATATTCCCTGTGTCCCGGGTCCCGGTCGTCATTTGTATCCCGGTGTCCCGGTCTGTATATACATTCGTTTTTTAGTTTTGTTTTTCTCCTTTATTTTTTTCCTTTTTTTTTCTTTTTTAGCTTATTTAGATTTTTAGATTTTTTAGTTTTTTTATTAGTTTTTAGTTTTTTTTTCTTTTTAGTTTTTTTGTCCCGGTCGTCATTTATATCCCCCTGTTTCCCCCGGTGTCCCCGTTGTAGTTGTGTCCCTGTGTCCCGGTCGTCATTTATATTCCCTGTGTCCCGGTCGTCATTTGTATCCCGGTGTACCGGAGTTGTGTCCCTGTGTCCCGGTCGTCATTTATATTCCCTGTGTCCCGGGTCCCGGTCGTCATTTGTATCCCGGTGTCCCGGTCTGTATATACATTCGTTTTTTAGTTTTGTTTTTCTCCTTTATTTTTTTCCTTTTTTTCCTTTTTTAGCTTATTTAGATTTTTAGATTTTTTAGTTTTTTTATTAGTTTTTAGTTTTTTTTTCTTTTTAGTTTTTTTGTCCCGGTCGTCATTTATATCCCCCTGTTTCCCCCGGGTCGTCATTTATACTCCCTGTGTCCCGGTGCTTTGTTGATTGCTAATCGAACATTCCTTTTGTCCTGGTCGCTTTCTCTTTGAGTGTCGTCATTTATTTTTTTCTTTTTTAGTTCTTTTAGTTTTTACCTTTTTTAGTTTTTTTTAGTTTTTAGTTTTTTTAGTTTTTTACCTTTTTTTAGTTTTTTTAGTTTTTTTTAGTTTTTTAGCTTTTTTATTTTTTTTATTAGTTTTTAGTTTTTTTGTAGTTTTTGCCTTTTTTTTAGTTTTTTTAGTTTTTTAGCTTTTTTATTAGTTTTTAGTTTTTTTTGTAGTTTTTGCCTTTTTTTAGTTTTTTTAGTTTTTTAGCTTTTTTATTTTTTTTATTAGTTTTTAGTTTTTTTTGTAGTTTTTGCCTTTTTTTTCTCTTTGAGTGTCGTCATTTATTAGTTTTTTCCTTTTTTTTTTTAGTTTTTTATTGGTTTTTACCTTTATTTTAGCTTATTTTTCAGTTTTTTCCTTTTTTTTAGTTTTTTTTATTTTTTATTTTTTTTAGTTTTTTACCTTTTTTTAGTTTTTTTAGTTTTTTAGCTTTTTTACTTTTTTTATTAGTTTTTAGTTTTTTTTGTAGTTTTTGCCTTTTTTTAGTTTTTTCAGTTTTTTTTTTAGTTTTTTATTGGTTTTTACCTTTATAGTTTTTTTAGTTTTTTAGCTTTTTTATTTTTTTTATTAGTTTTTAGTTTTTTTTGTAGTTTTTGCCTTTTTTTAGTTTTTTCAGTTTTGACGTCACCTGATCCAGTTTTTTCAGGTGACGTCACCTGACACATCCATCCACACATCCATCCATCCATCCATCCACAGACAACTTATTTTTATATATATAGATATATATATATATACTAGCTGTTGGGGTGGCGCTTCGCGCCACCCCAACACCTAGTTGGTGGGGGCGCTTCGCGCCCCCCCCAAGCCCCCCCGCGCGCGTAAGTCGTTACGCGCCATAATAGTTACGCGCCATTGTAGTTGTGTCCCTATGTCCCACCTGTGAATATAGATATATATATATATATATATGGTTTTAACTACGTAAAACTTGCGAATATACAACATTCTTTGCTGTCCCATTGTCTTTGCATATAAATAGATTGTCAGGTTATCCCCCTGTTTCCCCCGGTGTCCCCGTTGTAGTTGTGTCCCTGTGTCCCGGTCGTCATTTATATTCCCTGTGTCCCGCGTCCCGGTCATCATTTGTATCCCGGTGTCCCGGTCTGTATATACATTCGTTTTTTAGTTTTGTTTTTCTCCTTTATTTTTTTCCTTTTTTTTTCTTTTTTAGCTTATTTAGATTTTTAGATTTTTTAGTTTTTTTTATTAGTTTTTAGTTTTTATTTCTTTTTAGTTTTTTTGTCCCGGTCGTCATTTATATCCCCCTGTTTCCCCCGGTGTCCCCGTTGTAGTTGTGTCCCTGTGTCCCGGTCGTTATTTATATTCCCTGTGTCCCGGTCGTCATTTGTATCCCGGTGTACCGGTCTGTATATACATTCGTTTTTTAGTTTTGTTTTTCTCCTTTATTTTTTTCCTTTTTTTTTCTTTTTTAGTTTATTTAGATTTTTAGATTTTTTAGTTTTTTTATTAGTTTTTAGTTTTTTTTTCTTTTTAGTTTTTTTGTAGTTTTTACCTTCTTTTTAGTTTTGTTAATTTTTTTTTTACTTGTGTCCTGGTCGTCATTTATACTCCCTGTGTCCCGGTGCTTTGTTGATTGCTAATCGAACATTCCTTTTGTCCTGGTCGCTTTCTCTTTGAGTGTCGTCATTTATTTTTTTCTTTTTTAGTTCTTTTAGTTTTTACCTTTTTTAGTTTTTTTTTAGTTTTTAGTTTTTTTAGTTTTTTACCTTTTTTTAGTTTTTTTAGTTTTTTAGCTTTTTTATTTTTTTTATTAGTTTTTAGTTTTTTTGTAGTTTTTGCCTTTTTTTTTAGTTTTTTGTCCTGGTCGCTTTCTCTTTGAGTGTCGTCATTTATTAGTTTTTTCCTTTTTTTTTAGTTTTTTATTGGTTTTTACCTTTATTTTAGCTTATTTTTCAGTTTTTTCCTTTTTTTTAGTTTTTTTTTATTTTTTATTTTTTTTAGTTTTTTACCTTTTTTTAGTTTTTTTAGTTTTTTTAGTTTTTTAGCTTTTTTACTTTTTTTATTAGTTTTTAGTTTTTTTTTGTAGTTTTTGCCTTTTTTTAGTTTTTTCAGTTTTTTTTTTAGTTTTTTATTGGTTTTTACCTTTATAGTTTTTTTAGTTTTTTAGCTTTTTTATTTTTTTTATTAGTTTTTAGTTTTTTTTTGTAGTTTTTGCCTTTTTTTAGTTTTTTCAGTTTTGACGTCACCTAATCCAGTTTTTTCAGGTGACGTCACCTGACACATCCATCCACACATCCATCCATCCATCCATCCACAGACAACTTATTTTTATATATATAGATATATATATATATATATATATATATAGATATATATATTCGATTAGCAATTTATTTATTACATTCACATGTAATCAATCTTGGGACGAGATACAGCAGCTTTTACTTCAAGGACAATCGGCGGTTCATAGACATGACATTACGGCCCGTGTCTTCCGGCAAAAGTTGAAATCACTGATAAACTACATAGTAAAACTTGAAGTGTTTGGGTCAGTGCGATGCTGGATGTACTCAGTGGAATGGCAAAAACGAGGTTTGCCACACGCACATATACTAATCTGGCTACATGACAAAATTACGTCTAACGTAATTGATGATGTGATTTCCGCTGAAATACCTGATGAAAATGTCGATAAGGGGTTATATGATATTGTTGTAAAAAAATATGATACATGGACCTTGCGGTGCATTGAACAAAAATTCACCATGCATGGCCAAAGGAAGGTGCACAAAGCAATATCCTCGACTTTTAGTATCCAACACAATTACTGGCAATGATGGTTACCCACAAAATAGAAGAAGATCTACTAAAGATGGCGGTATAACAGCAATAATAAAGAAGCGTAACAGTACCACCATCAAAGTAGTTAACCAGTGGGTGGTTCCATATTCCCCATTATTATCAAAAACATTTCATGCACACATAAACGTTGAATACTGTAACTCCGTAAAGGCAATCAAATACATATGTAAATACGTCAACAAAGGCAGTGACATGGCAGTTTTTGGCTTGCAGTCCGAAATCAAAGATATCGACAAAATCGTACAGTATCAGGCTGGAAGATACATAAGCAGTAATGAAGCTGTTTGGCGAATTCTTTCATTTCCGATACATGAACATAGTCCAGCTGTTGTTCACTTAACGGTACATTTACAGAATGGTCAACGTGTTTATTTCTTGGACACCAACGTGCAACAAAGAGCCCTGAATCCACCGAATACAAAGTTAACTGCTTTCTTTTTGCTATGCAAAAATTATTCTTTTGCAAAAAAACTGCTGTATACTGATGTGCCTTCGTATTACACGTGTAATACTAAAAATAAAGTATTTGAACGTCGGAAACTGGGTAAGTCAGTCGACGGCCAACCTACCATCTTCAAAGATACCACGATGGGAAGACTCTACACCGTTCACCCCAATAAACATGAATGCTTCTTTCTACGCCTGCTTTTGGTGAATGTACCCGGTCCGACGTCCTTCGAGTATTTGAGAACTGTAAACAGTACTATACATGACACTTACCGTAGTGCATGCCAAGCTCTGAATTTATTGGAGAATTACCAACACTGGGATAACTGCATCAATGACGCTTGCGAAACGTCAACTCCAAGTCAAATTCGTGCATTGTTTGGCATCATACTAACAACTTGCTCTCCATCAGCTCCTACAGAGCTATGGGAAAAATATAAATAAAAAATGTCCGAAGATATACTCCATCGAAAACGGTTAGAGACGTCAGATATGACTTTTGATTTTACATCAGAAATTTACAACTACACTTTAGTTATTATAGAAGATTTGTGCGTATGTATGGCAAACAAACCTCTTCAGGATTTGGGAATGCCTTCACCTAATCGTACTGCTGCTGTTTCGACATGTGTAGAATTGGATCGTGAACAAAGTTACAGTACGAGTGATCTATTGTCGTATCTACAAAATAACATTTCCAAGTTAATGTCAGAACAAAAAGACATTTATGATACGATAATGCATTGTGTCAATAACAACGTTGGAGAAATTTTCTTTTTGGATGCGCCAGGAGGTACTGGTAAAACGTTTGTGATAAAACTGATTCTGGCATAAATTCTATCAAAAAATGATATAGCGCTGGCAATTGCGTCGTCCTGAATAGCCGCAATGTTGCTGCCTGGTGGAAGAACTGATCATTCCGCTTTGAAATTGCCTGTGAATTTGCATTCTACTGAAACTCCCACGTGCAATATTCCCAAATTATTTGGGATGGGTAAAGTATTGCAGCAATGCAAACTTATTATTTGGAACGAGTGCACAATGGCACAAAAAAATGGCTCGAGGCTCTGGATCAATGTTTGAAAGATTTGCGAGTGAAGTCGAAACCCTTTGGCAGCACATTAATATCGCTTGCGGAAGATTTCAGGCAAACATTACCTTTAATACCTAGATCAACCCCTGCAGACGAAACGAATGCTTGCCTGAACAATTCTAATTTATGGGCACACGTAAAAACATTAAAATTAACTACAAATATGCGTGTCCGATTGCAAAACGATGACTCTAGTCAAACATTTTAGATCAATTGCTGGCAATTGGAAACGGAAAGCTCCCAGTAGACTCAATTTCAGGACGTATACAACTACCTGCTGAACTCTGTAATTTAGTGACGTCCAAAAATGAATTGATTGAAAAAGTATTTCCGAATATTTTAAACAATTATAAGAATAATAAATGGCTAAGTGAAAGAGCGATTCTTGCACCCAAAAATATAGACGTCCACGAAATCAACAATATTGTTTTGACCAAGATTCGAGACCAGGCAGTCCTTTACAAGTCAGTCGACACAGTTTTGGAACCAAATGAAGCAGTTAATTATCCATCTGAATTTTTAAATTCCGTGGATCTTTCAGGGTTTCCACCACACGTGCTACAACTAAAAATAGGCGTACCAATAATACTGTTAAGAAATATCAACCCACCAAAGCTTTGCAATGGCACGTGACTTGCCGTAAAAAAAACAATGGAAAACGTAATAGAGGCCAAAATCTTGACAGGGCCTTTTGAGGGTAAGGCTGTTCTTATTCCTCGCATTCCCATGATTCCAACGGATCTACCTTTTCAATTTAAAAGTTTGCAATTCCCAACTCGATTAGCATTTGCAATCGACATCAACAAAGCTCAAGGTCAATCATTAGAAAAATGTGGTATTGATCTTAATACTGATTGTTTTTCCCATGGACAATTGTACGTTACATGTTCGAGGGTCGGTAAACCTGACAATCTATTTATATGCAGCGACAATAGGACAGCGAAGAATGTTGTATATTTGCAAGTTTTACGCAGTTAATTTGTATTGTATCTATCTATCTGTCTATCTATATAAAAACGAGTTGTGTGTATGCATGTTTGTTTGTTTGTAAAAAGAGCGTTTGCATATGACGTCGTTATTAGTACATAAGGCTTTGTATATGCAGAGACAATGGGAAAGCCAAGAATGTTGTATATTCGCAAGTTTTACGTAGTTCGAAACACATATATAAATCTATCTATATTCATAGGTGGTACACAGGGACACAACTACAATGGCGCGTAACTAATATGGCGCGTAATGACTTACGCGCGGGGGGGGGGCGAAGCACCCCCACCAACTAGGTGTTGGGGTGGCGCGAAGCGACACCCCAACAGCTAGTATGGAATATAAATGACGACCGGGACACTCAAAGAGAAAGCGACCGGGACACAAGGAATGTTCAATTAGCAATCACCATCAACAAAGCACCGGGACACAAATGACGACCGGGACACAGGGAATATAAATCACGACCAGGACACTCAAAGAAAAATTGAACACCAGGACACCGGAACACAAATGACGACCGGGACAAAAATGACGACCGGGACACCGCGACACAGGGAATAGAAATGACGACCGCGACGCTCAAAGACAAATTACAGACTGGGACGTCGGGACACAAATGAGGACCGGGACACAGGGAAACAACAACAACGGGGACGCCGGGGGGCACAGGGGGATTTATAAATGACGACAGGGACACAGGGAATGTTCGATTAGCAATCACCATCAACAAAGCTCAAGGGTAATCATTAGAATAAGGAGGTATAGATCTGAATACAGATTGTTTTTCCCATGGACAATTATATGTTGCATGTTCAAGAGTCGGTAAACCTGACAATCTATTTATATGCACAGACAATGGGACAGCCAAGAATGTTGTACATTCGCAAGTTTCACGTAGTTAAAAATATATGTATATATATATATATATATATATATATATATATATATATATATATATATATATATATATATATATCACCCCAACAGCTAGTATAATATACATATATATATATATATATATATATATATATATTATATATATATATATATATATATATATATATATATATATATATATATATATATATATATATATATATATATATATATATATATATATATATATATATATATATATATATATATATATATATATATATATATATATATATATATATAAATAAGTTGTCTGTCTGTCTGTGGATCTGTGGATCAGGTGACGTCATGTTTCAGCTGACGTCATGAATTAGTTGCCGTCATTTTTGCTTTGAAGGTGACGTCATTCAAGTTATATAAGACATATGTTCGCGTAGAAATCTATTAATGTTTAAGTTTACAATGACTGATGAAGATGCTCAAAGAGTCTATGGGCACACGTAAAAACATTAAAATTAACTACAAATATGCGTGTCCGATTGCAAAACGATGGCTCTGGTCAAACATTTTCAGATCAATTAACATATAACACACATATGTATTATATAACACACATATGTATTATATCTATATATATAAAAATAAGTTGTCTGTGTGTGGATCTGTGGATGGATCAGGTGACGTCATGTTTGTCCGCATATGACGTCTGAATTATTTCACACTAATACAAAATAAGAAAAAAACTAAAAAAGGTAAAAACTACAAAAAAAACTAAAAAGAAAAAAAAACTAAAAAAGCTAAAAAACTAAAAAAACTAAAAAAAGGTAAAAATCTAATAACTAAAAAAACTGAAAAAAATAAAAAAAAGGCAAAAACTACAAAAAAAATAAAAACTAATAAAAAAACTAAAAAAGCTAAAAAACTAAAAAAACTAAAAAAACTAAAAAAAGGTAAAAAACTAAAAAAAACTAAAAACTAAAAAAGAAAAAAACTAAAAAAAAGGAAAAAACTGAAAAATAAAAGAGAAAAAGAAAACTAAAAAAATATGAATAAATATATATAAAAATAAGTTGTTTGTGGGTTATGTCTGTCTGTCTGTCTGTCGAGTGACGTCGTGTTTGTCCGCATATGACGTCTGAATTATTTCACACTAATACAAAAGAAGAAAAAAAACTAAAAAAGGTAAAAACTACAAAAAAAACTAAAAAGAAAAAAACTAAAAAAGCTAAAAAACTAAAAAAAAACTAAAAAAAGGTAAAAAAACTAAAAACTAAAAAAAACTGAAAAAACTAAAAAAAGGCAAAAACTAAAAAAAAACTAAAAACTAATAAAAAAAACTAAAAAAGCTAAAAAACTAAAAAACTAAAAAAACTAAAAAAAGGTAAAAAAAAAAAAAACTAAAAACTAAAAAAGAAAAAACTAAAAAAAAGGAAAAAACTGAAAAATAAGAGAAAAAGAAAACTAAAAAAATATTAATAAATATAAAAAATATAAATATAAATATAATATAAATTAGCAATCAACAAAGCACCGAGACACAAATGACGACCGGGACACAGGGAGTATAAATGACGACCAGGACATAAGTAGAAAAAAAAAACTAAAAAAACTAAAAAAATGGTAAAAACTACAAAAAAACTAAAAACTAATAAAAAAAGTAAAAAATCTAAAAATCTAAATAAACTAAAAAAGAAAAAAAAAGAAAAAAGGAAAAAAATAAAGGAGAAAAACAAAACTAAAAAACGAATGTATATACCGACCGGGACACCGGGATACAAATGACAACCGGGACACAGGGAATATAAATGACGACCGGGACACAGGGACACAACTACAATGGGGACGCCGGGGGGCACAGGGGGATATAAATGACGACCGGGACACCGGGACACAAGGAATATAAATGACGCCCGGGACACTCAAAGAGAAATCACAGACTGGAACACCGGGGCACAAATGACGACCGGGACACAGGGAATATAAATGACGACCGGGACACAGGGACATAACTACAAAGGGGACGCCGGGGTGCACAGGGGGATATATAAATGACGATGGCGACTCAGGGAATGGTCGATTAGCAATCACCATCAACAAAGCTCAAGGTCAATCATTAGAAAAATGTGGTATAGATCTTAATACTGATTGTTTTTCCCATGGACAATTGTACGTTGCATGTTCGAGGGTCGGTAAACCTGACAATCTATTTATATGCAGCGACAATTGGACAGCAAAGAATGTTGTATATTCGCAAGTTTTACGCAGTTAATTTGTATTGTATCCATCTATCTATCTATCTATATAAAAACGAGTTGTGTGTATGCATGTTTGTTTGTTTGTAAAAAGAGCGTTTGCATATGACGTCATTATTAGTGCATACGGCTTTGTATATGCACAGACAATGGGAAAGGCAAGAATGTTGTATATTCGCAATTTTTACGTAGTTTAACTCCTGCAGACGAAATGAATGCTTGCCTGAAAAATTCTAATTTATGGGCACACGTAAAAATATTAAAATTAACTACAAATATGCGTGTCCGATTGCAAAACGATGATTCTGGTCAAACATTTTCAGATCAATTGCTGGCAATTGGAAACGGAAAGCTTCCAGTAGTGGGAAAGCCAAAAATGTTGTATATTCGCAATTTTTGCGTAGTTTGAAACACATATATAAATCTATCTATATTCACAGGTGGGACACAGGGACACAACTACAATGGCGCGTAACTAATATGGCGCGTAACGACTTACGCGCGCGGGGGGGCTTGGGGGGGCGCGAAGCGCCCCACCAACTAGGTGTTGGGGTGGCGCGAAGCGCCACCCCAACAGCTAGTATAATATATATGTGTATTATATGGATATAATATACATATATAATATATATGTATGCATATATATATAATATATATATAAATAAATGTATATTATACTAGCTGTTGGGGTGGCTTCGCGCCACCCCAACACCTTGTTGGTGGGGGAGCTCCGCGCCCCCCCAAGCCCCCCCACGCGCATAAGTTGTTACGTGCCATATTAGTTACGCGCCATTGTGGTTGTGTCCCTGTGTACCACCTATGAATATAGATAGATTTATATATGTGTTTTAAACTACGTAAAACTTGCGAATATACAACATTCTTGGCTTTCCCATTGTCTGTGCATATACAAAGCCTTATGTACTAAAAATGACATCATATGCAAACGCTCTTTTTACAAACAAACAAACATGCATACACACAACTCGTTTTTATAAAGATAGATATATAGATAGATACAATACAAATTAACTGCGTAAAACTTGCGAATATACAACATTCTTCGTTGTCCAATTGTCGCTGCATATAAATAGATTGTCAGGTTTACCGACCCTCGAACAAGCAACATACAATTGTCCATGAGAAAAACAATCAGTATTAAGATCTTTACCACATTTTTCTAATGATTGACCTTGAGCTTTGTTAATGGTGATTGCAAATGCTAATAGAATTGGGAATTGCAATCTTTTAAATTGAAAAGGCAGATCCGTTGGAATCATGGGAATGCGAGGAATAAGAACAGCCTCACCCTCAAAAGGCCCTGTCAAGATTGTGGCCTCTATTAGGTTTTCCATTGTTTTTTTTTACGGCAAGTCGCGTGCCATTGCAAAGCTTTGGTGGGTTGATATTTCTTAAAAGTATTATTGGTACGCCTATTTTTAGTTGTAGCACGTGTGGTAGAAACTCTGAAAGATCCACGGAATTTAAAAATTCAGATGGATAATTAACCGCTTCATTTGGTTCCAAAACTGTGTCGACTGACTTGTAAAGGACTGCCTGGTCTTGAATCTTGGTCAAAACAATATTGTTGATTTCGTGGACGTCTTTATTTTTGGTGCCAGAATCGCTCTTTCACTTAGGCATTTAATGTTTTTATAATTATTTAGAATATTCGGATATACCTTTCAATCAATTCATTTTTGGACGTCACTAAATTACAGAAATCAGCAGGTACTTGTATACGTCCTGAAATTGAGTCTACTGGGAGCTTTTCGTTTCCAATTGCCAGCAATTGATCTGAAAATGTTTGACCAGAGTCATCGTTTTGCAATCGGACACCCATATTTGTAGTTAATTTTAATGTTTTTACGTGTGCACATAAATTAGAATTTTTCAGGCAAGCATTCATTTCGTCTGCAGGGGTTGATCTAGGTATTATAGGTAATGTTTGCCTGAAATCTCCCGCAAGCAAAATTAATGTGCTGCCAAAGGGTTTCAACTTCCCTCGCAAATCTTTCAAGCATTGATCCAGAGCCTCGAGCGATTTTTTTTGTGCCATTATGCACTCATCCCAAATAATAAGTTTGCATTGCTGCAATACTTTACCCATCCCAGATGATTTGGAAATATTGCACGTGGGAGTTTCTGTAGAATGCAAATTCAGAGGCAATTTCAAAGCGGAATGAGCAGTTCCTCCACCAGGCAGCAATGTTGTGGCTATTACGGACGACGCAGTTGCCAACGCTATATCATTTTTCGATCGAATTGATGCCAGAATCAGTTTTATCACAAACCTTTTACCAGTACCTCCTGGCGCATCCAAAAAGAAAATTTCTCCAACGTTGTTATCGACACAATGCATTATCGTATCATAAATGTCTTTTTGTTCCGACGTTAACTTGGAAATGTTATTTTGTACATACGACAATAGATCACTCGTACTGTAACTTTGTTCAGGATCCAATTCTACACATGTCGAAACAGCAGCGATACGGTTAGGTGAAGGCATTCCCAAATCCTGAAGAGGTTTGTTTGCCATACGTACGCACAAATCTTCTATAATAACTAAAGTGTAGTTATAAATTTCTGATGTAAAATCAAAAGTCATACCTGACATCTCTAACTGTTTTCGATGGAGTATATCTTATGACATTTTTGACTTATATTTTTCCCATAACTCTGTAGGAGCTGATGGAGAGCAAGTTGTTAAAATGATGCCAAACAATGCACGAATTTGACTTGGAGTTGACATTTCGCACGCGTCATTGATGCAATTATCCCAGTGTTGGTCATTCTCCAATAAATTCAGAGCTTGGCATGCACTACGGTAAGTGTCATGTATAGTACCGTTTACAGTTCTCAAATACTCGAAGGATGTCGGACCGGGTACATTCACGAAAAGCAGGCGTAGAAAGAAGCATTCATGTTGATTGGGGTGAACGGTGTAGAGTCTTCCTATCGTGGTATCTTTGAAGATGGTAGGTTGGCCGTCGACTGAATTACCCTGTTTTTGACGTTCAAATACTTTATTTTTAGTAATCCCCGTGTAATACGAAGGCACTTCAGTACACAGCAGTGTTTTTGCAAATGAATCATTTTTGCAAAGCGAAAAGAAAGCGGTTAACTTTGTATCCGGTGGATTCAGGGCTCTTTGTTGCACGTTGGTATCCAAGAAATAAACACGTTGACCATTCTGTAAATGTACCACTAAGTGAACAACAGCTGGACTACGTTCATGTATCGGAAATGAAAGAATTCGCCAAACAGCTTCATTACTGCTTATGTATCTTCCAGCCTGATATTGTACGATTTCGTCGATATCTTTGATTTCGGCTGCAAGCCAAAAACTGCCATGTCACTGCCTTTGTTGACGTATTTACACATGTATTTGATTGCCTTTACGGAGTTACAGTATTCAACGTTTATGTGTGCATTAAATGTTTTTGATAATAATGGGGAATATGGAACAACCCACTGGTTATCTACTTCGATGGTGGTACCGTTACGCTTCTTTATTATTGCTGTTTTACCGCCATCTTCAGTAGATCTTCTTCTATATTGTGGGTAACCATCATTGCCAGTAATTGTGTTGGATACTAAAAGTCGAGGATATTGCTTTGTGCACCTTCCTTTGGCCATGCATGGTGAATTTTCGTTCAGTGCACCGCAAGGTCCATGTATCATATTTTTTACAATAATATCATGTAACCCCTTATCGACATTTTCATCAGGTATTTCAGCGAAAATCACATCATCAATTTCGTTCGAAGTAATTTTTTATGTAGCCAGATTAGTATATGTGCGTGTGGCAAACCTCATTTTTGCCATTCCACTGATTACATCCAGCATCGCACTGATCCAAACACTTCAAGTTTTACTATGTAGTTTATCAGTGATTTCAACTTTTGCCGGAAGACACGGGCCGTAATGTCATGTCTATGAACCGCCGATTGTCCTTGAAGTAAAAGCTGCTGTATCTCGTCCCAAGATTGATTACATGTAAATGTAATAAATAAATCTGGACGTCCATAGAGACGAACATACGCAATAGCATCTTGAGCGTATTCATGCATATGATTGGGAAACAATTCGGCATTTTAAAATATAGTTTTCTTCATCCTGCCGAATCATTAGTCTATAGGAATAATAATGCATTGCACTGCATTTCTTATTCATTTCTTTGTTAGTGGCTGGATTCATCAATTTAATATTAAAGTGATAGCCGTCGGCTCCATCCCAAAAAATGATAGGATATTGTAGGGCATCGTAGCATCGATGAGTTTCAGCAATTCTTAACAACTGAATGTTTCGCTTATGAAGAATAATATTTCGAGGTAAAAACTGATCACCGACCATAACGATTGCCACTTCGTCGATAGTTGGAGCATTGCATCTACGCATATGGTGGCCAGGAGGCGTTTTGTCAGCGGAAATAACAATTTTATGCGTATCAGTAGGCATCAAATCGATGGCTGTTTTGAACAGACGCACTAAATTATTATTTTCGTGGAAAAGATGTTGCAATTGGGAAACGATTGTCCTTTCAACGCTGGGAGAAATTTCGCAACGTGCATTCAATTCAGAATTTCTAACACTGATGAAATACAATTGTAAAAATATATGATTCTCGCCTGAGAATGGTAGAAGGGACCCTGTTCTGTGATAAATTTGCCCTTTTACTTTGAAAGTAGACATAAATTGATTGAACGTTGAAAGGACTATGTCTAAAATTCGTTAGACGTAATTTTATTATGTAGCCAGATTAGTATATGTGCGTGTGGCAAACCTCGTTTTTGCCATTCCACTGAGTACATCCAGCATCGCACTGTCCCGATTTGAACACATCTACTATAATCATCGACTGGGCTGTACCTGAATGCCAGGCGATAATTTTCAGGTTGCTCTTGTGATTCCTCGGCACGCTTTCTTTTCTTACTTTCTCTATAAGCCGCAAGCCTGTTTTCTTGCTGTTCTTGTGATTCCTCCGCACGCCTTCTTTTTTTACTTTCTCTTTCAGAAGCAAGTCTGGTTTCGCGTTGCTCTGGTAGCTCCTCGACACGCCTTCTTTGACGTAAATTGCACATTCTTAATCTGGCCCTTTCTGTTTGAACTGTAAGCCTGGTTTTGCTTTTTGGTAACATTCTATCTTTTCCAATGTTTTTCAATTTGTCAGTGTGCATTCTAACATTGACTGTTAGAAAAAATTTTACGTGCCAAGCATGCTAACACTCAACAATTTATAATAAACCTCAAAATTATAAACATCTGTTATAAGGTTTTCGAATTACTTTAATCTATTGCCAAAATATATAGAAATATTTATGCAATTCCCAGTTTCAACATTTTTAGTTTAAGTTTGCTTATCAGTTTAGTTTTATTTTTATATATAGATAAGATATAATCTGGCGTAACGGACAGACAACTTATTTTTATATATATAGATGTCCCGGTGTCCTGGTCGTCATTTGTGACATGACGTCGCTCGACACACACACACAGACAACTTATCTATCTATCTATCTATATCTATCTATCTATCTATATAAAAATAAGTTGTCTGTCTGTGGATGGATGGATGGGTCAGGTGACGTCACCTGAAAAAACTGGATCAGGTGACGTCAAAACTGAAAAAACTAAAAAAAGGCAAAAACTACAAAAAAAAACTAAAAACTAATAAAAAAAATAAAAAAGCTAAAAAACTAAAAAAACTAAAAAAAGGCAAAAACTACAAAAAAAACTAAAAACTAATAAAAAAGCTAAAAAACTAAAAAACTAAAAAAAGGCAAAAACTACAAAAAAAACTAAAAACTAATAAAAAAAATAAAAAAGCTAAAAAACTAAAAAAACTAAAAAAACTAAAAAAAGGTAAAAAACTAAAAAAACTAAAAACTAAAAAAAACTAAAAAAAAAGGAAAAAACTGAAAAATAAGCTAAAATAAAGGTAAAAACCAATAAAAAACTAAAAAAAAAACTGAAAAAACTAAAAAAAGGCAAAAACTACAAAAAAAACTAAAAACTAATAAAAAAGTAAAAAAGCTAAAAAACTAAAAAAACTAAAAAAAGGTAAAAAACTAAAAACAATAAAAAATAAAACAAAACTAAAAAAAAGGAAAAAACTGAAAAATAAGCTAAAATAAATGACGACACTCAAAGAGAAAGCGACCAGGACAAAAGGTATGTTCGATTAGCAATCAACAAAGCACCGGGACACAGGGAGTATAAATGACGACCAGGACATAAGTAAAAAAAAAAATTAACAAAACTAAAAAGAAGGTAAAAACTACAAAAAAACTAAAAAGAAAAAAAAAAACTAAAAACTAATAAAAAAACTAAAAAATCTAAAAATCTAAATAAACTAAAAAAGAAAAAAAAAGGAAAAAAATAAAGGAGAAAAACAAAACTAAAAAACGAATGTATATACAGACCGGTACACCGGGATACAAATGACGACCGGGACACAGGGAATATAAATGACGACCGGGACACAGGGACACAACTACAACGGGGACACCGGGGAAACAGGGGGATATAAATGACAACCGGGACAAAAAAACTAAAAAGAAAAAAAAACTAAAAACTAATAAAAAAACTAAAAAAATCTAAAAATCTAAATAAGCTAAAAAAGAAAAAAAAGGAAAAAAATAAAGGAGAAAAACAAAACTAAAAAACGAATGTATATACAGACCGGGACACCGGGATACAAATGACGACCGGGACACAGGGAATATAAATGACGACCGGGACACAGGGACACAACTACAACGGGACACCGGGGGAAACAGGGGGATGTAAATGACGACCGGGACACCGGGAGTATAAATGACGACCAGGACATAAGTAAAAAAAAAAAAACTATCTATATATATAAAAATAAGTTGTCTGTGGATCTGTGGATCGTGGATCAGGTGACGTCACCTGAAAAAACTGGATCAGGTGACGTCAAAACTGAAAAAACTAAAAAAAGGCAAAAACTACAAAAAAAACTAAAACTAATAAAAAAAATAAAAAAGCTAAAAAACTAAAAAAACTAAAAAAAGGCAAAAACTACAAAAAAAACTAAAAACTAATAAAAAAGCTAAAAAACTAAAAAAACTAAAAAAAAGGCAAAAACTACAAAAAAACTAAAAACTAATAAAAAAAATAAAAAAGCTAAAAAACTAAAAAAACTAAAAAAACTAAAAAAAGGTAAAAAACTAAAAAAACTAAAAACTAAAAAAAAACTAAAAAAGGTAAAAACTAAAAGAACTAAAAAAGAAAAAAATAAATGACGACACTCAAAGAGAAAGCGACCAGGACAAAAGGAATGTTCGATTAGCAATCAACAAAGCACCGGGACACAGGAGTATAAATGACGACCAGGACACAAGTAAAAAAAAAAATTAACAAAACTAAAAAGAAGGTAAAAACTACAAAAAAACTAAAAAGAAAAAAAAACTAAAAACTAATAAAAAAACTAAAAAATCTAAAATCTAAATAAACTAAAAAAGAAAAAAAAAGGAAAAAAATAAAGGAGAAAAACAAAACTAAAAAACGAATGTATATACAGACCGGTACACCGGGATACAAATGACGACCGGACACAGGGAATATAAATAACGACCGGGACACAGGGACACAACTACAACGGGGACACCGGGGGAAACAGGGGGATATAAATGACGACCGGGACAAAAAAACTAAAAAGAAATAAAAACTAAAAACTAATAAAAAAAACTAAAAAATCTAAAAATCTAAATAAGCTAAAAAAGAAAAAAAAAGGAAAAAAATAAAGGAGAAAAACAAAACTAAAAAACGAATGTATATACAGACCGGGACACCGGGATACAAATGATGACCGGGACCCGGGACACAGGGAATATAAATGACGACCGGGACACAGGGACACAACTACAACGGGGACACCGGGGGAAACAGGGGGATGTAAATGACGACCGGGACACCGGGACAGGGAATGGTCGATTAGCAATCACCATCAACAAAGCTCAAGGGCAATCATTAGAATCATGAGGTATAGATCTGAATACAGATTGTTTTCCCATGGACCATTATATGTTGCATGTTCAAGAGTCGGTAAACCTGACAATCTATTTATATGCAAAGACAATGGGACAGCAAAGAATGTTGTATATTCGCAAGTTTTACGTAGTTAAAACCATATATATATATATATATCTATATTCACAGGTGGGACATAGGGACACAACTACAATGGCGCGTAACTATTATGGCGCGTAACGACTTACGCGCGCGGGGGGGCTTGGGGGGGGCGCGAAGCGCCCCCACCAACTAGCTAGTATATATATATATATATATATATATATATATATATATATATATATATATCTATATTCACAGGTGGGACATAGGGACACAACTACAATGGCGCGTAACTATTATGGCGCGTAACGACTTACGCGCGCGGGGGGGCTTGGGGGGGGCGCGAAGTGCCCCCACCAACTAGGTGTTGGGGTGGCGCGAAGCGCCACCCCAACAGCTAGTATATATATATATATATATATATATATATATATATATATATATATATATATATATATATATATATATATATATATATATATATATATATATATATATATATATATATAAATAGGTTGTCTGTGTGTGTGTGGGTCTGTCGAGTGACGTCATGTTCGTGTGTCGACTGACGTCATGTTTTCGACTGACAAAATTACAGACCGAGACATCGGGACACAAATGACGACCGGGACACCGGGACATAGGGAATATAAATGACGATCGGGACACTCAAAGAGAAAGCGACCGGGACAAAAGGAATGTTCGATTAGCAATCACCATCAACAAAGCACCGGGACACAAATGGCGACCGGGACGCAGGGAGTATAAATGACGACCAGGACATAAGTAAAAAAAGCTAAAAAAACTAAAAAAAAGGTAGAAACTACAAAAAATAAAAAGAAAAAAAGAAAAACTAATAAAAAAGCTAAAAAACTAAAAAAAAATAAAAAGAAAAAAAGGAGAAAACCAAAACTAAAAAAAATAAAAATAAAAAAACTAAAAAGGTAAAAACTACAAAAAAAAACTAAAAAGAAAAAAGAAAAAAAAGAAAAAAAAACTAAAAAAAAAGTAAAAACCAAAAAAAATAAAAAGAAAAAAAGGGGAAAAACACAAAAATTTATTTCATCATATACCACCGGGACACAAATGTCGACCGGGACACAGGGAATATAAATGACGACCGGGACACAGGGACACAACTACAACGGGGACGCCGGGGGGCACGGGGGGATATATAAATGACGACGGGGTCACAGGGAATGTTCGATTAGCAATCACCATCAACAAAGCTCACGGGCAATCATTAGAATCATTAGGTATAACTAAAAAACTAAAAAAAGGCAAAAAACTAAAAACTAAAAAAAAAAGACCATTTCAAAAACGAATGTATATACAGACCGGGACACAAATGACGACCGGGACACCGGGACACAAGGAATATAAATGACGACCGGGACACTGAAAGAGAAATTACAGACTGGGACACCAGGACACAAATGACGACCGGGACACAGGGAATATAAATGACAACTTGGATACAGGAATACAACTACAACGGGGACTCCGGGGGGCACAGGGGGATGTATAAATGACGACGGCGACACAGGGAATGGTCGATTAGCAATCACCATCAACAAAGTTTAAGGGCAATCATTAGAATCCTGAGGTAAAGATCTGAATACGGATTGTTTTCCCATGCACAATTATATGTTGCATGTTCAAGAGTCGGTAAACCTGACAATCTATTTATATGCACAGACAATGGGACAGGGAAGAATTTTGTATATTCGCAAGTTTTACGTATTTAAAAACATATATATATATATATATATATATATATATATATATATATATATATATATATATATATATATATATATATATATATATATATATATATATATATATATATATATATATATATATATATATATATATATATATATATATATATATATATATGTATATATATATATATATATATATATATATATATATATATATATATATATATATATATATGTATATATATATACATATATATGTATATATATATTATATATATATATATATATATATATATATATAATATATATATATATATATATATTAATATATATATATATATATATATATATATATATATATATATATATATATATATATATATATATATATATATATATATATATATATATATATATATATATATATATATATATATATATATATATATATATATATATACTAGCTGTTGGGGTGGCGCTTCGCGCCACCCCAACACCTAGTTGGTGGGGGCGCTTCGCGCCCCCCCCAAGCCCCCCCGTGCGCGTAAGTCGTTACGCGCCATATTAGTTACGCGCCATTGTAGTTTGTCCCTATGTCCCACCTGTGAATATAGATATATATATATATATATATATATATATATATATATATATATATATATATATATATATATATATATATATATATCTATATATATAAAAATAAGTTGTCTGTGGATGGATGGATGGATGGATGTGTGGATGGATGTGTCAGGTGACGTCACCTGAAAAAACTGGATCAGGTGACGTCAAAACTGAAAAAACTAAAAAAGGCAAAAACTACAAAAAAAACTAAAAACTAATAAAAAAAATAAAAAAGCTAAAAAACTAAAAAAAACTAAAAAAAGGCAAAAACTACAAAAAAAAACTAAAAAACTAAAAAAAAAAACTGAAAAAACTAAAAAAAGGCAAAAACTACAAAAAAAAACTAAAAACTAATAAAAAAAGTAAAAAAGCTAAAAAACTAAAAAAACTAAAAAAACTAAAAAAGGTAAAAAACTAAAAAAAATAAAAAATAAAAAAAAAACTAAAAAAAAGGAAAAAACTGAAAAATAAGCTAAAATAAAGGTAAAAACCAATAAAAAACTAAAAAGAAAAAAAGGAAAAACTAAAAAAAATTTTCATCTAAAAAACTAAAAAAAACTAAAAAAGGTAAAAACTAAAAGAACTAAAAAAGAAAAAAATAAATGACGAAACTCAAAGAGAAAGCGACCAGGACAAAAGGAATGTTCGATTAGCAATCAACAAAGCACCGGGACACAGGGAGTATAAATGACGACCAGGACACAAGTAAAAAAAAAAATTAACAAAACTAAAAAGAAGGTAAAAACTACAAAAAAACTAAAAAGAAAAAAAAACTAAAAACTAATAAAAAAACTAAAAAATCTAAAAATCTAAATAAACTAAAAAGAAAAAAAAAGGAAAAAAATAAAGGAGAAAAACAAAACTAAAAAAGGAATGTATATACAGACCGGTACACCGGGATACAAATGACGACCGGGACACAGGGAATATAAATGACGACCGGGACACAGGGACACAACTACAACGGGGACACCGGGGGAAACAGGGGGATATAAATGACGACCGGGACAAAAAAACTAAAAAGAAAAAAAAACTAAAAACTAATAAAAAAACTAAAAAATCTAAAAATCTAAATAAGCTAAAAAAGACAAAAAAAGGAAAAAAATAAAGGAGAAAAACAAAACTAAAAAACGAATGTATATACAGACCGGGACACCGGGATACAAATGACGACCGGGACACAGGGAATATAAATGACGACCGGGACACAGGGACACAACTACAACGGGGACACCGGGGGAAACAGGGGGATGTAAATGACCGACCGGGACACCGGGACAGGGAATGGTCGATTAGCAATCACCATCAACAAAGCTCAAGGGCAATCATTAGAATCATGAGGTATAGATCTGAATACAGATTGTTTTCCCATGGACCATTATATGTTGCATGTTCAAGAGTCGGTAAACCTGACAATCTATTTATATGCAAAGACAATGGGACAGCAAAGAATGTTGTATATTCGCAAGTTTTACGTAGTTAAAACCATATATATATATATATATATATATATATATATATATATATATATATATATATATATATATATATATATATATATATATATCTATCTATATTCACAGGTGGGACATAGGGACACAACTACAATGGCGCGTAACTATTATGGCGCGTAACGACTTACGCGCGCGGGGGGGCTTGGGGGGGGCGCGAAGCGCCCCCACCAACTAGGTGTTGGGGTGGCGCGAAGCGCCACCCCAACAGCTAGTATATATATATATATATATATATATATATATATATATATATATATATATAATATATACTAGCTGTTGGGGTGGCGCTTCGCGCCACCCCAACACCTAGTTGGTGGGGGCGCTTCGCGCCCCCCCCAAGCCCCCCCGCGCGCGTAAGTCGTTACGCGCCATAATAGTTACGCGCCATTGTAGTTGTGTCCCTATGTCCCACCTGTGAATATAGATAGATATATATATATGGTTTTAACTACGTAAAACTTGCGAATATACAACATTCTTTGCTGTCCCATTGTCTTTGCATATAAATAGATTGTCAGGTTTACCGACTCTTGAACATGCAACATATAATGGTCCATGGGAAAACAATCTGTATTCAGATCTATACCTCATGATTCTAATGATTGCCCTTGAGCTTTGTTGATGGTGATTGCTAATCGACCATTCCCTGTCCCGGTGTCCCGGTCGTCATTTACATCCCCCTGTTTCCCCCGGTGTCCCCGTTGTAGTTGTGTCCCTGTGTCCCGGTCGTCATTTATATTCCCTGTGTCCCGGGTCCCGGTCGTCATTTGTATCCCGGTGTCCCGGTCTGTATATACATTCGTTTTTTAGTTTTGTTTTTCTCCTTTATTTTTTTCCTTTTTTTTTCTTTTTTAGCTTATTTAGATTTTTAGATTTTTTAGTTTTTTATTAGTTTTTAGTTTTTTTTTCTTTTTAGTTTTTTTGTCCCGGTCGTCATTTATATCCCCCTGTTTCCCCCGGGTCGTCATTTATACTCCCTGTGTCCCGGTGCTTTGTTGATTGCTAATCGAACATTCCTTTTGTCCTGGTCGCTTTCTCTTTGAGTGTCGTCATTTATTTTTTTCTTTTTTAGTTCTTTTAGTTTTTACCTTTTTAGTTTTTTTTAGTTTTTAGTTTTTTTAGTTTTTTACCTTTTTTTTAGTTTTTTTAGTTTTTTTTAGTTTTTTAGCTTTTTTATTTTTTTTATTAGTTTTTAGTTTTTTTGTAGTTTTTGCCTTTTTTTAGTTTTTTTAGTTTTTTAGCTTTTTTATTAGTTTTTAGTTTTTTTTGTAGTTTTTGCCTTTTTTTAGTTTTTTTAGTTTTTTAGCTTTTTTATTTTTTTTATTAGTTTTTAGTTTTTTTTGTAGTTTTTGCCTTTTTTTTCTCTTTGAGTGTCGTCATTTATTAGTTTTTTCCTTTTTTTTTTTAGTTTTTTATTGGTTTTTACCTTTATTTTAGCTTATTTTTCAGTTTTTTCCTTTTTTTTAGTTTTTTTTATTTTTTATTTTTTTTAGTTTTTTACCTTTTTTTAGTTTTTTTAGTTTTTTAGCTTTTTTACTTTTTTTATTAGTTTTTAGTTTTTTTTGTAGTTTTTGCCTTTTTTTAGTTTTTTCAGTTTTTTTTTTAGTTTTTTATTGGTTTTTACCTTTATAGTTTTTTTAGTTTTTTAGCTTTTTTATTTTTTTTATTAGTTTTAGTTTTTTTTGTAGTTTTTTGCCTTTTTTTTAGTTTTTTCAGTTTTGACGTCACCTGATCCAGTTTTTTCAGGTGACGTCACCTGACACATCCATCCATCCATCCACAGACAACTTATTTTTATATATATAGATATATTTATATATATACTAGCTGTTGGGGTGGCGCTTCGCGCCACCCCAACACCTAGTTGGTGGGGGCGCTTCGCGCCCCCCCCAAGCCCCCCCGCGCGCGTAAGTCGTTACGCGCCATAATAGTTACGCGCCATTGTAGTTGTGTCCCTATGTCCCACCTGTGAATATAGATATAATATATATATATGGTTTTAACTACGTAAAACTTGCGAATATACAACATTCTTTGCTGTCCCATTGTCTTTGCATATAAATAGATTGTCAGGTTATCCCCCTGTTTCCCCCGGTGTCCCCGTTGTAGTTGTGTCCCTGTGTCCCGGTCGTCATTTATATTCCCTGTGTCCCGGGTCCCGGTCATCATTTGTATCCCGGTGTCCGGTCTGTATATACATTCGTTTTTTAGTTTTGTTTTTCTCCTTTATTTTTTCCTTTTTTTTTCTTTTTTAGCTTATTTAGATTTTTAGATTTTTTAGTTTTTTTTATTAGTTTTTAGTTTTTATTTCTTTTTAGTTTTTTTGTCCCGGTCGTCATTTATATCCCCCTGTTTCCCCCGGTGTCCCCGTTGTAGTTGTGTCCCTGTGTCCCGGTCGTTATTTATATTCCCTGTGTCCCGGTCGTCATTTGTATCCCGGTGTACCGGTCTGTATATACATTCGTTTTTTAGTTTTGTTTTTCTCCTTTATTTTTTTCCTTTTTTTTTCTTTTTTAGTTTATTTAGATTTTTA